>NW_028274820.1:81575364-81878395 GCF_037043125.1 Eumetopias jubatus
GTTACAGTTTACAAGATAAAAGGAGTTCTGGAAATAGATGTGATGATGTTTGCACATTATGCATATATTTAATACGATGGAACCGTACACTCAAAAACAGTTAAGATGGTAAAATTTGTTATGTATATTTTATCACAATAATAAAAATTAGGAAAAAATAAAAATATATTTGGACAAAGAAGCTTGAAAGACTAACCATAGAATAGGGTCTTAGTTTCAGTGTGAGACACAAGAGCTTCTCTAACTGGACAGTATTATTTAAAGTCCTCTCTGCACATTTCCAATCTACTCTGGGAGAATGAACCAGATTTGTGACTTATGGCTGCCTGCTTTTCTATTGCCTCTATCCTACTGCAAATCCCCAAGTCCTAAAATGGCTATAAGAATTGTTTGTTCATTCAGGAGTAACTAAACTGGGCAATAATTTAGACCTAAAGAGTATTTCCTAAGGAAACTAAGTGCCCAGGTCCCTGAATCTTCTTTGGAAAGTACTATTGTCCCCAAAGGCTCTGGGAGGTCATAGCTTCTAAATTTCCTGTCATCCATCATTGGGGTAGATATTGCTAATGAAAAACATGCTGGAATACTATTTTCAGCCCACTTGGGTCTAGCATTTATCTTGGTCTTATTAACTGTGTTTCATGAAACCCACCCTCATTACAGATGAACATGAAGAAAGAAAAATTATAATCAAACTGCATCTTTAACATTCTAGTCAAAACAGTGGTATGATTTAGTAGAGTTATTCAGATTTTAAGTTGTTGCCTTAACAAGATTGAGGTAAAGGGAAAAAAGGGGATACACTGTATTATATCTAATCTTGTGTAATATTGGAAGGCTACGTGGCACCAGTAGAGAATATACTCTCAATAACTTTTTAGAATAAAACTTATGCCAAAGAAGTTTTGAAATTATAAGCTGCAACCTTAGCTTGACAAGGCTTCTTTCACATCCGAATTGCTTTTTGCTTAGAATTCAGTCCTCGAGGCAGAGAAGAGTCTGTCTCTGACTCTGTAGCTTCTCCATCAATGAGAACTCTTGTCAGCACTGTATAAATAATTAATTATTATTAATAACCACCATCACCATCTCTTTCTCTCTCACTCCTGAACATAGCCAGCACTTCTCTGATAAACTTCAAGGAACAGGTTTATTATTTAGTTCCTGTGATGACTAGGAAGTGGCAAGCATGCCCAGGGCTATGGAAAAATTCCAATAATAGTAATTGGGTAGAATAGCTTCTGTGCCATGTGAATACAAGGCTATTTGCAATGTAAATATTTTTCAGTGACTTGAAAATTACAATTAGGATATTCTGAGTTTTAGGCTCTATAGAGTTGCAATTTAAATTTTGGAATTTTTAAAAGTTGGAATTTAAATTTTGAATTTTAATCAGTAAGCAAATATTTGGTGACTTTTCCTACTTGTGAAGTGCCTGCCTCAAGCAACACATTGAAAAGGAGTGCCTTCTCTCCCTATGCCTAAAACGAAGCTCTTGTCAAGGAAAAATTTCCTTCCTTGTATGATATAGAGGTATATTTATTTTCCTTCTACTTTCTTCAAATCATTCTCAAAATATATAATCATTTGAAGAAAAGAGGATTATATATATAAACATTCTGACGGTTTCTTTAGGTGGAAGAGGCAATAGACAATGGATTTTCTTTTATTAACCCTTATGGAAATCTTGGTGTTTAGTGCTCTTTTCTTCAAATACACACACACACACACACACACACACACACACACAGACACCACACACAAACACATAAACACACACCCACACTACCAATATCTAATGAAATGAAAACACCCGAAAATAGTGAAAATGAATAGAAAATTCACCAGCAATGACAAAACAGAGGAAGTCTTAGCTATATGCCTTAAACCTCAAGAGGCGGTAGGGAGGACAGAATACAAGGATTCAGAAGAGATTCCTAGCCCCACATCCACTACCATGTGCTAGAAGCAATGTAGGTGAGTTGACAGCATCCTGAAAATGCTCTTAGATAGTTTGATAATTGCAGAAAAGTCACTGTGGTAGTTTCTTCACTGTTTCCCCATTTCAGATGAGGGAGAGCAGGAGTGGCTGGTGGAGAGATGTAGATGAAGCAATCACAGCTAAAGCCCTCTCATAAAATACTCTCTAGTTATTTGGGGGGAAGATTTGAACTCCAAGAGTATCCTGGACATTCCACCCATCCCAGAGAGGAGAAAGCCAAGTTCTATCGATGAAAGTTTCATGTAACTTTACAGAAGAGCCTTTTCTTTTCCACATTCCCTAAGCTCACTGCCCAGAACTATGTAATATAATACTCCATGCATATTATAGCTCAGAGATCTATAATAGAGAATTTACCTATATCATATTAGAACAAGCAGAAATGTTGACAAAAAATCCCATATTAAGCATGGCCAAGATAAATGTGAACATATATGAAGCCATTTATCCTGGACTTCTCTTTGTTGGGAGGTTTTTGATGACTGATTCCATTTCCTTACTGGTTATTGGTCTGTTCAGATTTTCTATTTCTTCATGATTCAGTCTTGGTGGATTATTTGTTTTGACAAATTTATCCATTTTTCTAGGTTATCTAATTAAGCACTGACATTATGAGTTTAAAATTCATAATATACTCCATGTAACATTTTAAAGTATTGATCTAACTGTGCCCTAATCCCAGGGCATTCTTTAGCTGTAATAAAAAGCAAAGAGTCTTTACTTTCTCTATGTAGATATTTTCTTTCTTTTTTGGATTAATTCTGAAAAAGGAAACATTTAGGACATTAATAAGATAGATTACAATTCATAGCTTTTCAATAAAACATTTATATTTTGGCCTTGTTAGAGAATTATACAGTAAGCAAGTAATTTGCTGTCAATCTATTAAAAATAGAGGATAATGGAATAAAATTATGATATTTCAATTGCTGAGCATCAAGCTGATCTTCTGCTCAGTGGAATGGTGTAGAATGGAATTTATTTTATTTAATAGGCTTAACTTTATGTGTGTTCATTTATGAGTTGTATGTAATACATGATGATGAAAATGCTAGGTAAAAAATACTGAATAATATTTATTGAATGAAAGTAGAATAATTAAAGTCAATCCTGTTTTCTTGTTTTTTATGATTCCAGATTGCAGATCAGCCAACATAGTCATTTAACAAATGTTTATTGAGCCCTTATTTCTTGGCGGGCACACTGGGGGTAAAGCATTGATGTATAAGAGAATGCACCGGCTGCATGGAGCTTACTTTCCAGCAGGAGAGAAAGCCAAACCAATTAATTGTGCTGTTTGAGGTAACACAGATGGAATTGAAATTATTGATGTTTAAATGTAACCAAAGATTACATGGCAGGGGAGATCTAAGGAAAGGCAGATGTAAAACCAAACCCAAATTACATTACAACGCAGGACATATAAAAAATAGAGAGCAAAACAAACAACAGCAATAGCAAAATCTTTATTTTAGACGATGTCCTGTGTTAAAATGCTTGATTTTAGGAGCAATTTCTCTGCAAGGCCTGGTTACAGATATCTTAAAGATGGTATTGTTATAGGGACTTACATGATAATTAGTTTTTGCAACCATTTTCTAGTTCTAGTTCTAGTTCTAGACATTCCACTAGTTTTCTAGTTCTACTTCTAGAAATATCCTGAAGATTCTAACTTGGTAATCACTTAGATTTAAGCTTGTGAGTATTTAAGAACAAAAATATGTTAAGGAGAAAAGGGCTCCTACCAGCCACACCTTTCTATATTTTATTTCCATAGATATTTTCAGGAAAATTTGTCAGACTTGGAAATGGGCGAAAGAGATTGCTGGGTATCCTTTCAGGGGACCGTCAGGTGTTATCTAGTGATCTCTGGAGAGTTATCTGATTTCCCCATCCACACGGGGGTGGGAGGCGGTGGGGGTGCGCACCTCTGATCCTCTTTCCAGCCACTGGAGTGATTTATGACTCTGTAGAGGTAAAATCCGAAATTGGAGGAAACTGAGACTAATGTGAATTATTCTCATCCAGGGTGATTTATACTCTGGAGAAAAGATGACTATAAGATTTATATTTTATTACTTTATAGGATATTAAATTACTTCATATTTAATAGCAAATGTGTTTCAGCATTTGTAATTGACTATATACATATATGTCCCTGCTTCAAATTTTCTTTAAACTGGTTCTGATATCTTACTGACTTCTTCATGAATTAATGAATTAAATAAAATCTTTGACACACGCTCATTTTATATTATGGGAGAATCATGACTATTTTGAAAATTGTACTTAAACAATATAAAAATTGATCTAAATGATATCTGCATTTTGGCAGGATGGAAATGATTCTTTTTGCTTTGTTTTGTTTTTGTTAATAAAAAAAGGATATTTCAGAAAAGTTCACATGCTGAACATAAAATTCACCATGAAGAATTTATTTTGTGAGTACTTTAAATTTGTTTGAATCACTAAATGATGAATGAACCCTTGGTAATATGAAATGTGGTATATTCTGTATGATTCTACCTAAATAAACTAATACTTGAATAAAGGTATTGGCACTAAATAAAATTTACAACTCCTTATCATTGTTATACAATTTTAAAAACACTTCTAACTTAGTTATTTTTATAATCTTAACAACATCAGAGGCAAATAGGATAACATATCACCTTCTATATTAAAAAAAAAAAATACCAAAGGGTTAAATGGCTTGTGTTTGCATAATTAATCGGGAAGAGTTTGTAATACTCTAACCAGAACTCTGGTCTTCTGTTACATGATCATATTGTGGAGGTCTCTTTTTCCTATAAATATGTTGAAATTCTGGATGAAACATCACTCCCACCTTTTCTGGTTTTGCTCAATGAGTGCAAGTTACTTGGCTCAGTTGGTGAGAAGATTCTTTTTCACTAAATAATGCAAGAGCTAGTGACACAGAGGAGAGAACAAGGAGCTTTTGTTTTATCAGCATAGCGTATGCAGAATTTGGCTATTTTGTAATTTAAACAAATTTCAAAATAGCAGCTTTGGTTTTAATGTGTTTTTCTTTTTTTGCAGTTGGGATCTCACTGGATTAAATTCAACTTTTAATCCTTCTGAATTAAGGAGTGAAGTAGAAAGCAGGGCATTCCCAACATTTTTGTGAAAAGAAGCTTTTTTTTTAAAGGTTTTGTTTTGTTTTTTTAAAGATTTTTATTTATTTATTGAGAGAGAGAGAATGGTAGAGAGAGAGCATGAGAGGGAAGAAGGTCAGAGGGAGAAGCAGACTCCCTGCTGAGCAGGGAGCCCGATGCGGGACTCGATCCCGGGACTCCAGGATCATGACCCGAGCCGAAGGCAGTTGCTTAACCAACTGAGCCACCCAGGCACCCGTGAAAAGAAGCTTTTTTCCCTCCCATTTCACAAAGCCTTGACATTTTGGGGTGGGTGGGGAACAGATGAGGGTTATTAAATAATAACCTCTGATAGTGTCTACTTTTTGAGAATCTGAACAAACTTCGGAGAAAAGAACATTTATTATTTTATCAAATCAATAAAAACGTATTTTCTGAATGCCTTCTGTGCCACCCATAATGATGGGTACTAGTATAGGGAATACAGTAAGGAATAAGATTTGCTCCTTGAATGTAAGGAAATTTCAGCAACAGAAACAGAAAAACAGCAAATAGGAAAAAGGAGACAGTAGCTTAAGAGGTGCCACAACTGGGGAACACAGATCAAGTGGGGCATAAGATCAGAGCCCCAACCCAGGTCCTGGTAGCCCAGAAAGATGATGGCTAAGAGGCAAGAAATTTGTAATAAATAACTTACTTTACATTATTTAACCTCAGTATCCTCAGATCCTCCCTTATGGATCTGCTGTGCAAACAGCCACCCCCCCAAAATAATTATGTGTACAGTGCCAGGCACATAAAAGTGCAATAAATGATAACCATCAATTTTACTCTTATTATAGCTAATAATAAAATGGGGTTTGAAGGATGAATAACAGTATCCTTTAGTAAAGGAAAAAGAAGAAAAGATTTCACATGCAGAGGCCTAGAAATAAGAGCGAATTTCCTGAAAATTCTTTATCATGACTGGATCTAGAGAGGATGAAAGAGATGCCAGAGATGAGCTGAAAGATAAGGAAGACTCCAGATTGTACAGAACCCTGCAAACCACCTTAGGAATTTGGAATTTATCCTAAAGTCCATGAGGAGCCATTAACTATTTCAAGCAGGGGTGGGATGTGTCCTGGTTTCCATCTTACAAAAACCAGTTCGATTACTGCTTCCAGTTGAAATGGGGCAAGTTTAAAGGATATGGGGAGACAACTACAGAAATATAATGGAGACATTAGAAATGGAAAGAAATGGATAGATTTGAAAGTTATTTTGCAGATAAAATCCACTATGGAGGGGCTAGGTGTGAAAGACAAGAGGGTGGGGAGGATTCAGAGGACTCAGTGTCTTCCCTGGGAAAATAGGTGGATAGTGAGTGGTATAGTTCTCTGGCCTTGGGATACTGGAGAGGAAAAGGGAAAAAGCAATGGAGAGGAGGAAGACGTTTCAGGGGGATTTAATGAGTTCAGGTTTGGACATGTTGGGTTCTAAGACAACTGGTGAAGGACTGTCATAGATGGCTGGATCCATGGTATGGACTGCAGCGGAGAGGGAATCTGCCAGAAATTTCTTTTTTCTGAAAATTTGTCTATAACCTTTCTTTTTAAACTTTTTTATTATTTTATTATAGAAATCATTTATAGTCTTGGTAGACTAAGAAGATGAGTAAAAAAATAAAAGATACATATTCCTATCAACCAGAGAAAACGATTCATATTTTTGTCTTTTCTTCTAGGCATTTTGTATATATAATTTATGTTTCACAGAAAACAAAATGTGTCAACTTAGCTTTTTGTGTTTGTTCCAGATTTACCATAAGTTGTTAGGAATATAACATTTTAATGGAAGAAATACTATACCTGTAATGTGTCAGCTCTCAATGCAGACCATTGATTGGAGAAGCCTCAGTTTTTAATTTATCAGAGGAAGTAGCATATATTTTATATCAAATGTCTAGTTAGCTAATGGGCCTGTAATTATAATTATGAGATATTAGATAAACTTTGTCTAAGCAGATGGAAACTTATCTGCAGAAATCAAGGTAAACAAGTTAGCAGTGTTGGGGACAATCATTCAGAGAGTGGTCCTTGGATAATTTGGGGGTAGGAAATATTCCCCATATATAGAAAATCTGTATTTCTTCTAATTTTCCCTGAATAGAGGCTGCATTCCACCATTCCAGGGATTTAAAATTCTAGGTAAAATAAGGCATTCATTATGTAAAATTATGTATATAAAATATATGTAAAAATAAGTAGTTGAAACATGGCCACAAAGTCTTTTCTACTCTTCCCATTGAAAAATTGAATCTGGGCTGAATCTATTGCTTGCCCAATAGAAGACAAGAGAAAATGCATGAAAAGTAGTATTCCTGGACTTCTGAGATTAGAAAAAACCTTGCAGCTTTTGCCTTGATCTTGCGGAACATTCATTCCATTGGAAGATGACTTCCATGTAAAAAGTGCAACCCTAAGACTCCATATTGTGAGGAAGCTCGAGGTAGCCATATGAAGAGAAGCAGATGTCTAACCAGACTAGGTATGGCTTAGGTACCAGAGGCAAGTGAAGAAACCTCCAGATTGGACTCCAGCCTCAGGTACTCTATGGCTGCCACTTTACGAGGGACCCCAAGCTGAGCATATGAACCTGTAAGACAATGGGTGATAAAGAATGAAGCTACTAAGTTTTGGAGTAGTGCCTTACAACACAGTAGTAAGTAGGTAATCAGAACATCTGGGTTATGATCAAAAAGAACCAGCCCATAGTCAACTTACCAGTTTCATAGCAGGAACATAAACTATCCCTTAACTATATAGTTTTGATGAACTGAAAATTTGTGGAGAGGGGTCAGGAGACCCACATCAAGCCTTGGCTCTTACAACTCCAAGTTGTGGGCGCTTTGACAAGTCAGTTAACCTGTCTGGGTCTTGGTTTCATCATCTATAAAATGAATGAGTGGGACAAAATGATTTCTAAAGTATTGTGGGGACCTAAAATCCTGAGTTAGTAAATTGGAATCAGTAATAGCAGTCCCTGCTTACATCTACTTTCTAATTCCCTTAGGCTCTTAAGTGCCATCCTAAGCAAGAGGGAGGAAATAAGAAAATCACAAGCCCCATTGAAAGTGACTTGACTCTTTCATATACTCCCTCTCAGAAATTTTTGGCTGTGTCAGGATAGCAGCCATGTGATGGAAAGATACTTCTTGCTGGCTCATAGAATCTCAGCATTAAGAAAATTGGATTCATGCACAACAGGCAAATCTATGTTTCAGTACTTTTTCCAGAATGAAACTGTGATGAGAATCTTTGCTATAAAGGAATCAGGTACCAAGTGAGTTTTTATCTAAGAAGTCCAAGTGCTACATAGACAACTTTTTAAAGGACAAAGCACAGGGCACCTGGGTGGCTCAGTCAGTTAAGTATCTGCCTTCGGCTCAGGTCATGATCCTGGAGTCCTGGGATCAAGTCCCACTTTGGGGTCCCTGCTTCTCCCTCTGTCCCTCCCCCCACTCATTCTCTTTCTCTCTCTCAAATAAATAAAATCTTAAAAAAAAAAAAGGTAAAGTACAAGCCCCACAGTTGACTCAAATCTTGATTTGCTGGAGGGAACATGAAATTTCTTCCTATGCCTAAGATCCCATCACGAAGATCCATCTAAACCTCAACCTCAGAGGACTCTGGATTTGTTACATAAACAAATATTTAATGAGGACTTACTAAACATATCTTACTCACTGAATGCGGGTGGATGAAGTGTAAGAACCATGTTTTCCTTTCAAATATCCCTCAGGGGAGACATGTACAAAAAGTGTAAGTAATAGTAAAGAAGGAAAGTAAGGTGGGAGATGCTGATAATTGTTGGTTATATAAATAACCATCCTTAAGGTTCAGACTGAGACTCTGGTATAATCCAGTATGGATCACTTTTAACTCCTATTCCAGCAGCTGGTTCGATGGTAGATTCTAACGTAGGTCTAGTGGCAGAAGACAGGTAAGCTGGAGGAAAGAGAAACTGGGAGGCAATCTGGGAGACATATTCCTGAGAAAGTTTTACCTGCTCAGAAGAGGTGGGAGCAAGACTGCACAAGCACACACGTGCAATCTGAATCTTGTTTCTCCATCAGAGATGCTAAATTGGTTATTGTTGCAGAATTTTGTCCCCAGTATTACTCCCATTACTACTTCTCTGACAAGAATGGAGTGGGAATGGGGCAATATTTCTACTCTGCCCATATGATTCAAAATGCATTCACTCTATTTTTTAAGATTTTTTATTTTATCTTTAGAGAGAGAGAGAGTACATGCATGAGTGAGTGGGGGGAGGGCAGAAAGGGAGAGAATCCTGAAGCAGACTCCCCCACTGAGCGCGGAGCCTGATGCGCACAGGGCTCCATCCCAGGACCCTGAGACCAGGACCAGAGATGAAATCAAGAGTCTGAGGCTTAACCGACTGAGCCACCCAGGCACCTCATCAAAATGCATTCACTCTTTATATCATTCACACAACAGATGAGACCAGATTGAGTACATACAGAGTGTATCAGGGTTTTCAGTTTTCTCAACTTGGGTCTAATTTAGAGGTAGCTCTGTCTGAACATCTGAAAACCTAGGAAATCAGGAAGCCTATCAGAAGCTTAATCTGCATGAGAATCAAGGTACAAGGTGACGACTAAATCAGGGTGTTCCTGGACTACCTTTTTATCTGGAGATGACTCACTCTTTAAGTAAAATGCATGTGCTGTCCACCTGTGAGGTGCTGCTAAATGATAGCATGTTGAATGGATGTGTAGCTAGAATGTCTCATATTTCAACACTGTCTACTTTGTACCTGGGCTCCGGGCATACATACTATGCAGTTATACCCTTTCCCTATACTACACAGCCTTATATACTAATTACTTATACTCTTTGCCTATACATAATTCTTTACTTATATCTTCTACTTATACTTTTTACCTATAACATTCCAGCTTTCCCACCTCATTTACCTCCCCTCATGTTTCCACTGCTCATGCTTCAGGAAACAGATCAGATATCATCTCCCCAAGCAAACGTATACAACTTCACTAGCCTGGATGAGACACTCCATAGCATTCTGAAAGCATCTTTCATGTCCTTTGCTGAATTGTTTTGTGGCAGTTTCTATACCCACACTTAACTGTGAACTTCTTGAGAGCAAGGACCATGTCTTTATATGTGTATGCTCAATGCCTAATTCAGTTTTCTGAATAAATGAATGAGTGCTAGACACCTAGAGAAAAGTAGAAGTGATCCTCAGAGTAGGCAATGTTAGAAGTAATTCAACATGTCTGTATTAGGTTCCTATTACGGTTATAATAAATTATCACAAACTTAGTGATTTGAAAACAACACCAGTTTGTTGGGGTGCTAGCTCAGTCAGTAGAGCATGCGACTCTTGATCTCAGGATCATGAGTTCAAGCCCCGCATTGGGCCTGTAATCTACAAAAAAAAAAAAAAGTAAAAACAACATAAGTTTGTTACCTTATAGGTCTAGAGGTTAGAAGTTTTAAAATCAAGTGTTGGCAGTGTTATATTTCTTATAGGAGTTCAAGGAAAGAATCTGTTTCCTTGCCCCTTCCAGATTTTGGAGGCTGCCTGTATTCCTTGGCTTGTGGCCCCTTCTTCAATCTCCAAAGCCAGCTGTGTAGCATCCTCAAATCTCTCTGATTCTGGCCTCCTTCTGCCACTTATAAGGGACTTTGTGATTGTATTGGGGTTGCCTAGATAATCCAAGCTACTCTTCCAATTTCAAGATCCTTAATCACATCTCCAAACTCCCTTTGCCATGTTAGGTAACTGTCCACAGGCTTGGGGGATTACAACATGGACATCTCTGATGGGAGCATTAGTCAATCTACCACAATATTGATTTCAGACGTCCATTAGCAAATGTGGCCTAGTGAAAGGTGGCCTGTGTAAGGCTGGAAGGAGGAGGCTGATGACCTGACAAGATAAAGCTGCCTCTTGCACCTCCGCCTTTAGAAGCTTGCCTTCTAAATAAGGGATGCTTCTAAACAGAGGATAAATAGAGTTCTTCATAGATAACATCACAAGAATTCATGACACGATGATTTTTGCCTTCATGTTGAGGAAGCATTCTTTCAATACACTATGACTTTTCTAGCCAAATAACAACAACAACAGCAATATGCCTTGTTATTTCTCTTCTTGGCAGTAAGAACCGTTGCTGTACCAAACATCCTTACCTATCCTAGAGGAGTGGCTCCCAACAGCACGTGTGTATCATCTGGGAAGTTTTCTAAAAGTACTAATGCCTTGAATCTTACCCCCCATCCCCACCAAAGATTCTGATTTAACTGATCTGGAGTGAGTCCTGACATTACAATTTAAAAAATTCATTCAGGTGATTTTAATATTCCAGAGGTCTCCACAGGAAATATCATAGGTGATGCATTATGAGTTATTGAGCTGGTAGTTACTCTGGTGTTAAATTGAAAGGACCGAAACTGTGCAAATTGTGCAAGTTCAGCATGACTAAACCATATTAAATGCTTCCAGACAATTTTCTCATATTTCTAAAAGTAGCCATAGTTCGAAATTTCAGATGATATGCATTTGTCTATAAGTTCATGAATTGCACTTTACTTGTGCTATAGACACAAGAGATATATTTCAGGAGGAATGATTTAAATATACTCAGGGTGTGGTGGGGCCTGAAGACATATAAAGCAAGAAGAAACTGAGCAGTGATCTTAGTTTATTCTGAAAGTGGATAAAAGAGAAGGAAAACCTCATTAATTGCTTCAGAATGGTTTTATTCAGAAAGCACTGGAAGGCAGTAAGTACTCGTGGGCTTTGGATACATCTGAGCAAACGCAAGTAATTATAAATAAGAAAGGCTCAGATTATTCCTAAGTATGGAAAATGACAAGGTTTCCCAATGCATCGCTGCTTTGGCAATGTCGATGTCATTATGTTGTTCTTTAAAACTGCACTGCAAGATTCAGAACGGCAGCCACTTTACTTCTTAAATCACAATCACTAGCGGTTTTATTATGCAAGGAGATACTATCTTCTAAACTAGTTGCTCTAAAGTTAATATCTAAGTTGTAAGAGATGCTTTATCTTTATCCTATGCACCCAAATCACTAGATCCTAAGTATCACATCCACAGATTTGGTTATATATCAATTGACTTAACTATTTTTTTTTACTTTTGGCGATGATGTTTTAAAGTCTCAATCCCTGGTGGGATAGTTGGACATAAATGAAATTCAAAACATATTCTGGCTTCTAGTGCTGACATTCCTGCTGAATGTGCTTACTTTAAGAGCTTGGATTTCTTTTTTGTCTATGTGTTCACACTCCAGGTAGTAACTCTTGGTACACTTAAAAAAATGGCAGAGAACTCCCCAGAAACTCATGATACCCCAGAAATGCAGGTCATAATTTTTGTTTTAAGATTTTATTTATTTATTTGACAGAGAGAGACACAGCGAGAGAGGGAACACAAGCAGGGGGAGTGCGAGAGGGAGAAGCAGGCTTCCCGCAGAGCAGGGAGCCCGATGCGGGGCTCGATCCCAGGACCCCGGGATCATGACCTGAGCCGAAGGCAGACGCCCAACGACTGAGCCGCCCAGGTGCCCCTATTTATTTATTTGAAAGAGACACAGCGAGAGAGGGAACGCAAGCAGAGGGAGTGCGAGAGGGAGAAGCAGGCTTAATAGAATGTTCTGTGTGCTAGAGGAACATCTTTTTGAAGTTCAGCACCTTTTTTTAAACAAATTTTTTTGGACTAGGTTCTTGTCTATTAGGGTAAGTCACTTGGTTAAAGGGTTACAAAAACATCCTTGCTAACCTGGATTTTGACATTTAATATAAACAAGTACTTCTGTGGGTTCTCCTATCAACGAACGAACAGATACCAGACAAGTGTTATTTTCCATATTTAGCCCTGCATTGACATTCAAGAGATTTTTTTCTTTTAAAAATCCAATATATTTTATTTTATTTTTAAAGATTTTATTTATTTATTTGTCAGAGAGAGAGAAAGAGAGAGAGCAAGAACAAGCAGGGGGCAGAGGGAGAAGCAGGCTTCCCGCCGAGCAGGGAACCCAATGTGGGGCTCGATCCCAGGACCCTGGGATCATGACCTGAGCCGAAGGCAGCTGCTCAACCGACTGAGCCACCCGGGCGCCTCAAAAATCCAATAATATTTTAAAAGATTCTCCACTTTTTACTCTCTTCCTATTCAAAAACATCGCTGAGCATCTTTTCTCCCATTTCTCCTGAGCAGGAAAGCAGAAGTGGACCATTATTATTACCCTAATGATAGTTAAGTGGCAAACAGAACATGTGTGAGACACAAACGGTCCACCTGACACCTAAGCTCTTTCATGTATGTTCTCCCTCTACTTCCAGTTCATCATACTTTGGCCTGTATTAAAGCGGAAGAAATGTTTTTATTTTCCCACAATACGACCATAATAAAGGACCAAAAAGGAAAAACAGAATTCATCTTGAAGCTGCCTTTATTTCTGTGCTTCATTGTAAGCTATAGGAAAGGTGAAAGTGCATGTCGGGGGCAAGGGACACCTTCCATTTCTCTAACGCACCCCAACTGCGAGACAATAATGTTTGCCTCTCCAGTCTCAGTGGTTTTATTGGGAAGAAGGGAAAAGTGCTCTAATGGTGTCCTCGGGGATCAAAAGTAAACCTTGTCAAAAAGACAATGCCCTGTCTTCCAAATGAGGAATGGGTTTTTTAAATTCTGTTTATGAAGGTTATTTATGCTTCTTTAGGAATACATGGTGTTTGTTATGTGTGCCCTTTTACTGGAGGAGTTTTAAAGCTTTGCCACCGAGAGCAAACACTGCTAGAGGCAAGAGGCCACCTCCATGAGCAAAGGCAGGCAAACAGAAAAATGGGACTTTCCTAAGTGGAGGGAAAAATGAAACAGGGCGGGGGGGGGGGGCATTTCTGGAGCATGCCCCACCCGCAACACAACTGCACAAATTCTATGGTCTTCAATCTTTGCAGTTTCTTATGGTTTTAAATTTTCTTCTGGGAATTTGTCTTGCCTGGGATCCTTGTGACATATTCTGGGGTTGGAAAATTAATTAATGAAGGTATTCTTTTTAAACTTGGTGCTCTACCACTGTGCTTACTGAGATGCATCCAACCATGATCATAAATATCAAGTTCTGATGCTTGCGTGTTTATAGAACTGCATTATTTTAGAATTGCAACAGATCTTTGGAAATAGTCCAGTTCTAGTTTATCATTTTACATCTGAAAAATAAAAAATAAAAGGTGGAGGTCCTCTAGTGAGGATTTTTCAGTTATGCTTGTAAATTCTGAGTGTATTTTTGGAAGCATAAACTGAGCTAGGTAATGGCCTTAAGTGGCTCCCAGGGGCTTTTGGGGCAGGATTTGTCTTCCCGATGGGCAGAAATGCACATGTACACTAAAGGGGCCCTTGGCCCAAAGTACAACGACTGGAACATGCATTTGTTGATTGAATTGATAAAACAAAAATGTGATCCCTTGGTGGACTGCCTGAAATGGCTACCAAAGGAGAGATTCTACTGTGAGTTAAGACATTTCCCAAGCAGTCCTCTGTAAGAGGTAACACATAAAATTAACCGATAATGTGGGGGAACATTTTTCTGGTCCTACTGCTATCAGAATCCACATTGCTTAGAGCAGTGCTTCCCTAACACTGCCTAAAATCTTGTGGCAGGTTTGTTTTTTTTTTCCAGTCCAAGGCTATATGAAAATTTAATAAAGAGAGAAAAAAAAGAAATAATTTTTAAATATTTTAAATTCCCTCAGTTTAAAATATAATCCCTTTCTCTGGGATAAACTCCTTTCTACCTTTCTGATATTAAAATTATCTATTATTTTATGAAATAATTATGCTAATATATGGTAAGTTTTTTCTTCTATCATCTTTATTTGAAAAAAATGACAATACTATGTTTAATTGGTCCATGAAACCAAAAGTTTGGTAATTATTGACTTCCACACACCAGGTGGCTTTTGACATGTTAAGGGCAGAGGCTAGTGGGTGGGTAGGAAGGCCCTGGGATGCCTGGCCCCTGGGGTTGACAATGAGGACACTTCCTGAGCGCGGACCACTATAAGCTGCCACCCCTTTGCCACAAAACTGTGGCCCTTTGATTTTCTATAGCACACACAATTCCCAGATTGTTCCTCTTTGCTCTCTTTTATGAAACATTCTCTATTTTCCGTACTTTTTGTTCTAGTCTGGGAAGTGTAGGCAAATGTCCCCAGGGTGAATTACCAGATGATTTTAAACTTCCTGCCTGACTGAGACCTCCTATGCCTGAATTTTTTTAAAATTTTTATTGTTATGTTAATCACCATACATTACATCATTAGTTTTTGATGTAGTGTTCCATGATTCATTGTTTGTGTATAACACCCAGTGCTCCATGCAGTACATGCCCTCTTTAATACCCATCACCGGGCTAACCCATCCCCCCACCCCCCCTCCCCTCTAGAACCCTCAGTTTGTTTCTCAGAGTCCATAGTCTCTCATGGTTCATCTCCCCCTCCAATTTCCCCCCCTTCATTCTTCCCCTCCTGTTATCTTCTTCTTCTTCCTTTCTTTTTTTAACATATACTGTTGAATCACAGATCTGTACCTATGCCTGAATTTCTAATACCAACGACAATGCTCAGTACTAGTTGTGAAATTGCATGAAATTTGCTTAGCTTCTTTAAATTTCAGTGACCTCTAATGTAAGTGGAAACAATATTAATAACCAATTTATTGGGTTATGGAGAGGACTGAGTAACATAATGGTAATTTATGGTAATAAATGGTAATTTCTCTTTATATAAGTTTATATATCTAAGACACTATATATGTGTCATATATATGTGTATATATCTTATACATTATCAAAGTCAAATATACACACTATATACTATATATACTACATACTATATTCATACATGCTATATATATATACTATTGGTACATACTATATATGCTACTACATACTTTATATATATACACACATAGTACATGTATATATGTGCGTGTGTATGTGTACATATCCAAACATATAGATGTATATATGTGTATATGTAATGTATACACACATACATGACATATTAAATGATAATACAATAAAATTAAATGGTAAGTTGCATGAGTTTAAACAAGGGAGAGATAATGGCACATAAGTACTATATATAGGTGTTTAGGAAAAGCTTCATGGACTAGTTGGGGTTCTTGCTCAGCCTTGAAGGGAAGAATTCAGGAGAAAGGAATGAAGCAGATATTCAGAGACAGTTGGATATTGTAGAATGACCATGGGATCTGAACGTATAGGTCTTACTCTTAGTAACATAAATAGTTGGCCTTTATTTTGATTGTAAAAAGTTGGTACAATGTGGATAATGAACAACCTTTTCAAAACTAAGCTCTTCTCAATTATATTAGTGAAGAGTTTAAAATGATAAATTGCTTTTATGCCATGGAGATATTTTTCTGTCCCAACACTAAAGTCCATAGACATTAAAATGAATCCAAGAGGCATGCTTTAAGCCCATTTTATTAAAAGAACAAATGCCATATCTGCTGAAGACTTGTGGTAGTGATATGCAAACGCATCTGTTTTGCATTTCATTAACAGCATGGAAGGCACTTCTGCAGAATTTTCTGTTTTTGGCCTTCAGCTTTTGCAATACTAAAAAGCATTTGGAAATGAGCCTTTATTTTTGGAATGTTTTAGGCTAAAGCAGCAGGATATATTTAAGGTATTTCTTTGGAGATTGATTAGACTTTTGTGTGGATATTGCTAATTCAAGTCCTTTTCTAGAATCACAATAGTATTAAACTTGATTTTGACTCCATTGTGTGGTGGGATCTTGAATTTTTCCTCACTAATTGCATTTCCATGGGTTGTAAGGGCCCACCTCTTCCCTTCCATAATATTTTTATCTTTTTTAAAAATGTATTTATTTATTTTAGAGAGGGGGTGTGTGCATGTGCACATGTGGGGGGAGGAGCAGAAGGGGAGGGAAAGGAAGGGGGAAAGAATTTCAAGCAGACTCTGCACTGGGCCGGAGCCGGACACAGGGCGCGATCTCACGACCCTGACATCAGGGCCTGAGCTGAAGCCAAGAGCTGAGATGCTTAACCGACTGAGCCACCTGGGTGCCCCCATAATATTTTAAAGAGATAAAAATTAGGAAATGCATTCCCACCCAAATCTGGACACTCACATGTCTGCTTTAAACACTTGTTGTCACTTTTAGAATATGTTCCTTTGCATAGGACTATCTACTAATGGTAGCTTGAGGACAGGAACCAAACACGGGGTCAGTTTACAGAACTTGAGGTTTCAATTATTCCATTTCAAAATGAACAACAGCCCTCTTATCTCTCTTTTACTTTTATGGAGTTAGCTATAGCTTCTCACCCATCCACTCAAACTTCCCAAATACGAATCTCCAGATATAACATTTACTTCTATCCTTAATCGTATTTCTTACTACTCTTTTCTGGAGCTTTCTACCCATTCTATCATCATTTCAATGTTTATTTGACTAAAACTGAATTTGTATATTCCCCTTTCCAAAAAAACAACAAAACCAAAAATACCAACCAACCAACAAACCAAACAAAAAACAAAGAAACCATCCTAACTCTCCATCTTAATTATTCACTTTGTCAATAGAAACATCTTTTTCACAGGCTAGAAAACTCAAATTCCTCCTTTCTCTTTCCCTCTCCTATATAGTTCTTTGAAGTGTCTTTCAGATTTAACCTATTCTTCCAACAGTATTAAGCTTCCCCTATCACTAATCCATTAGACAGTGAGGTGGATCTTTTGAAGGCACACTCTTCATCTTGCTTTACTTGAGAGTTTAGTAACTTTGTTACTTAATCCATAGACTCACATTCCTCTGTCTGATTTTCAAGGCTGTCTGTTCCTTTTTTCCATCCTATCTATCAACTTGACTTCGCTCCCAGACCCAGGCCACCAGCTCACACACATCAATGCACCCCTATCTCAGTTTCTCAGTTGAACCCTCCTGCTTCTTTCCCTGTACATGCCACACTGAGCTTTCTTTCCATTCATTGAGTCACACTGTCAACAATCTGCAAATATCCCCCTTTCCTCTTCTGCTATATAAACATCATGACTCAGTCTGGGGCCAGTTTAAATATTGGGCAAGTTCGAGGTCTTCCATGCAGCTTTTGCGACTACTCAAGTTCATCTTGATTTCTTCCATCTTTGAAATGGGTAAAGACAGAAACGCACAAACTACTACTTAATTGTTCTCTGATTGTTTCATGTTATTCACATTTCATGAATAGTTCTGGGACCTACTCCCTAGGAGGGAATAGTCAGTACTTATTTTTGCACATAGTAAGGACTGATTTTTTTGGGCACTTGATTGATTATGGCTCTGTCAGGACTTAAATATCATATTCAGGTTCTTGGTAACCACAGTCTTATTTACTCTACAATAATTGGTATAAAAAATGGTTCTTAAAAAAATGAAGACTAAGTCAATCCCTTGAGAAGTTGAAGTGGCTTTCAGCCTGGGTCTAAAAATCATCACATTCTTCAAAAAGTCATACATGAGAAATTCTGAAGAGAGTGTTTCACAGTATATAAAATAAAAATTCACATTTATGCTTTCATCTTTATCCAAATACATCAGTACTGAAGAGACAAGACCATAAATAGAAAAAGGCCCTGAAGACAGCAGCTACAGACACTGAACAAAGAACAATGTAAAAATAATGCAAGAAAGGGGCTGTGGCACCACATGCTGATCACATTTTCAGTTACAGGAGAGCAATGCATGCCACAAATACTTAGTGAACACTTAACACAAGAGAACTCACTGTCCAGTTATTATACACTGCAAAAAATAAAAGATCAAGATGGAACACAACAATAGAGGTAAGTGTGTGTGTGTGTATACATAAATATAAAACTAATCAATTAAGACAAAAGCTACTATTTCTTAGGGACCCACCATGTGCCATGCACTGTGCTAGGAGCTTCACATATATCATCTCATTTAGTAATCATAGAAATCCTAAGAGGTAGATATTTTTTTCTTATTTAAGAAAAGAGACTTAGCAAATTTAATTTTCTTACCCAAACCCAATTCAAGTCCAATTCTGACTTCAAACGCCATCATATATGACTTCTTGAAGTAGCAGTGGAGAAGTAGTTACTAATTCTGGGAAACAAGGAAAGCTTCTCAGGGAAGGGAACCCTTACCATGTTTAGAAGGGACAGTAGTACTTTGGCTGATGGAGGCAGGCATAGAGGAAGTATGGGAACAGTTCGAGGCAGGGGCATCAGCATGAGAGATACAGCAAAAAGGCAGGAATCAATAGAGTTTATCAGTGTAACTAGGTTGTTCAGTACTGTTGAGGTTAGGGGGTAGATAACAGAAGCAAGGTGTGAGTTGTGGAAAGCCACACCATGAAACAACATTGTCCCGAGTTTGGACTTGATTGTAGAGATTACAGTGACTCACTGCAGGTGCTAAGCACAGAAACATAGTCAGATTTACATTTTGGGGAAGGTCACTAGTTGGCAGTCTGGAGGATGGTTATTAGGAGACCAATTAGAAGGACATGGAAATATTTATAATGAGAGAAGTCTGGATCCTGAACTAACTGCATAAGGGCATATGGAGAGGATGCAACGAACTTGAGAAATATATTTTGAGGTGCAATTTATAGGGTCTAGTATTCAATTTAATATGTTGAGAAATAGAAAAAGAGCCAAAGATGACCTAGGATGGTACCATCCTTAGCTCACTTAAATGTTCTCTGGGAAGAGGGGCTAGTGAGCCTCAGGCTGGGAGCCTCCATTTATAATTTCATCCCCTGGCCCCACAGCTATTAAGGGTGAGACTTCTCTCAGGTTACTGGTTTTGGGTAATTGGGTGAATCATTAAAATAACATCGTGAATAGAGGAGGAGAAGCTGGTTTGAAGGAAAGGAACCAAACAAGTTGGCTTGAGATATTTGTGAATTACCCAGTGAGTGATGACCCATAGGCAGTTGGAAAAGATTGTGTTGCTGTTTTTGTCTATTTTTGTGTGTGTAATAAAGAATATGACTCCATTTTTGAAGTTTTGAAGCTTTCAAACCCCAATGTTCCCCAGTCCCCTCCTGCCCACATACCTAGAGAGGCTGATAAGAAAGCCCGATGTTACCTTTTGGTACCAGCAGACTTAAGCCTCCCAAACCCTAGCCTACACAAGGAAACCCTAACTCCAGTCTTCCATCCACAATGCTAAAACTCCAAGCCAGTTTCCCTTCTCTGCCCACTCTCAAGCCAATTTAGGACTGCTTTGGATCTTGCATTATCTCCCAACGCAGTTTCATTATGTGAGTAATAAACTTTTTCATGCCTTCCTGAGGTGTATGTGATGTCATCAAACCACATTTTGGAAGGAAAGCCCATGCTGGCTCTCGTGGTGGCAACAACAATGTGATTTCTTCAAACATATTCTACCATTTCTTTGATGGAGGTTTCACTGATCTCCTAGAAAACTTCCTTCCTTTCTAAGACTGTGTTAGTCCTCAGTGCATGGTTCTCTCTTCAGTATATTTTCCGTTGGCAGGGAGGGCCATTTTAGAAAGACCAGAGCCATAAATTATGTCAAGGGCCTTGGGTATTCTGCACAATTTTTTTCTGGAATGCTGTGCCCTATTAAGATTTGAAAACATTGGGGAGGGTATGTGCTAAGGTGAGCGCTGTGGATTGTGTAAGACTGTTGAATCACAGACCTGTACCTCTGAAACAAATAATACATTATATGTTAAAAAAAAAAAGAAGAAGAAGAAGATAGCAGGAAGGGAAAAATGAAGGGGGGGAGATCAGAGGGGGAGACGAACCATGAGAGACTGGACTCTGAGAAACAAACTGAGGGTTCTAGAGGGGAGGGGCATGGGCGGATGTGTTAGCCTGGTGATGGGTGTTAAAGAGGGCACGTACTGCATGGAGCACTGGATGCTATATGCAAACAATGAATCATGGAACACTACATCAAAAACTAATGGTGTAATGTATGGTGATTAACATAACATAATTAAAAAAAGATTTGAAGACTGAAGTTAGGAACTTGAAAATCAATTTCAAGATGAAATGGTGATAAAATAAGGTGGTAGCCCTACAATTAGTTTCCTAGGTCCACAAAAGTCAAAAAGGGTATCTTAGTATTTGATAGTTGATAGTGCTGAATATCTCCTCATGAAAAATTGGTTGAAGAGTCATCCCAATTCCTTCCCTGAACTTAATCTTCTGTCAAGCATTATTTCACAAGTATCCTTGCTCCCATTTTCTGTTTGTTTCCTCCTTTTCTAGGGTTATTTTTTATGTTAAATATGGTTTTTAATCACTTAGTGTGAGCTTTGTCAATGAAGAACTATTGGAATTTGGTTTCAGCTTGTAACAGCTAGACTGCATAAGAAACGGGGAGGTGGGGATGGGGAGATGTTGGTCAAGGGCCACAGTTTCAGCTACACAAGATGAATAAGTTCCAGAGCTCTCATGTACAACATGGTGACTACAGTTACTAATATTCTATCATATACTTGAAATTTGCTAGGAGGATAGATCTGCAATGTTTTCACCACAAAAGAAGAAAAAAAGAGAGAAAATGGTAACTATATGAGTTGATGAATATGTTAATTAGTGGGAGGGTGGTGATTATTTCACAATGTATATGTATACCAAAACAGCAAGTTGTACATCTTTAATATATACAATTCCTATTTGTCAATTTTTACCTCAATAAAGCTCGGGGGGGGGAGCTCATAGAAACTTCTATTTTTTTTCCATGTAAATGTTCCACTCAATGTACTCAGATTGCTTTTATTTTCAGCCCCGCAATTTTTAGTCCCATTCGCTTTCTTCTCTTTTGTTGTTTCTAATGTGTTTCTTTTCCATACTTATATTATTCTTTTAGATTTGTTTCCTTAGTTTTGCCTTTTATTCTCATTGTCTTGTCTATAATTCCTTTAAATTGCAAAAAAAAATTAAATAAACTTTTTATAGCAGCTTTATTAAGGTATAACTGATATAATAAAATGCACATTATATAAAATGTGAATTTGATAAGATTTGGCATATATACACATTCATGAAGCCATCATCACAATCAGGATAATGAGTATATCCATCATTCCCCAGTTTCTTCTTGTCCCTTTGCAATTCCTTCCATCTGCTACTTCCTGCTCCCCTCCCCAGCCCCAGGCAACCACTGATCTCCTTTCTGTCACTATACATTAGTTTGCACTTTCTTGAGTTTTATAAATGTAATCATACAATATCTACAAGTTTCTATTTGACTTCTTTTACTCTGCATAATGATATTGGGATCTATCCATGATATAATGGTCATCAATGGTTCATTTCTTTGGAAAAACATTTTCATTTTGTAATAATTTTAGATTTATAGAAAAGTTGCAAAGATAGTACAGCAAGCTCCTGTACACCCTTCCCCCCGCTCCCCTGAATGTTAACCTTTTATATAACTGTGTTACCTTAGTCAAAACTAAGAAATTAACACTCTTACATCACTAATGACTAAACTATAAACTTTATTTGGAATTCACTATTTTTCCACTAATTTTTTTTTCTTATGTGCCAGAATCCAATCCAGGAAACCACATTGCACTTAGTCTTCATGTCCCCTTAACCTCCTGTGGGATCTGACAATCTTAGCTTTTTCTTGATTTTTATGAACTTTATAGTTTTAAAATTACCAGTCAGGAATTTTGTAAAAAAGTTCATTTCCTTTTATTTCTGAGTTGGGTTCCATTGTAAGGACACATCACAGTTTGTTTATCCATTCACCTGTTGATGGAATTTTGTGCTGTTTCCAGTTTTTGGCTATTACAAATAAAGCTGTCATGAGCATTTATATACAAGTGCTTGGATGGACTTATACTTTCATTTTTCTTGGGTAAATATCTAGGAGTTGAATGGATTAATCATATAGGAGGTGTACATTTAACTTAAAAAAAATTGCCACACTGTTTTCCAAAGTGGTTACACCATTAAACATTTCTGCCAGCAGTGTATGAACCTCTAGTTTCTTCCTATTCTTGTTCACACTTGGTATGGTCAGACTTTAATTTTAGCCATTCCTGTAGAGGTGTAGCAGTATCTCATTGTGATTTTATTTGCACTTCCCTAATGACGAATGATGTGCATCTTTTTTTTTTTTTTAAAGATTTTATTTATTTATTTGTCAGAGAGAGAGAAAGAGAGAGAGCAAGAACAAGCAGGGGGCAGAGGGAGAAGCAGACTCCCCGCTGAGCAAGGAGCCCAATGCGGGACTCAATCCCAGGACCCTGGGATCATGACCTGAGCCGAAGGCAGACAACACTTAACCAACTGAGCCACCCAGGCGTCCCTGTTGTGCATCTTTTTATGGGCTTATTAGCCATCTCTCTAGCTTCTTTGGTGAAATGTCTGTTCAGATCTTTTGCCTATTTTGGGGAGAGGTGGTTTATTTCTTATTGCTGCTTCTTGAGATTTCTTTATTTAGTCTATATACTGGTCTTTTATCAGAGATATGCTTTGCAAATATTTTCTCCCAGCCTGTGGTTTATCTTTTCATTGTCATAACCAGCTCTTCAACTTCATTTCTGTCTGTATATTTATATGCCAGTACCCCACTGTTTTGGTTAGCTTTACCATGTTTTGATACCTGATAAGGCTGGTCCCCCACACGTTCTGAGTTCTCAGAGTTTTCCCGGGTTCTCTTTCTAGTTTTCTTGTTCATATTAACATTAGAATTAACGTATATATGGTTTAAAAATATTACTCCTATTGTTAATGGGATTATATTACACTTTTGATTTACTTGAGGGAAACTGACGTTTGTGATGTTGAGTGTTGTTTTAATAATATGATGTGTCTCAAGATACAAATGTAGGGATCCAAAGGGGGACGTGCACCCCAATGTTTATAGCAGCAATGTCCACAAGAGCCAAACTGTGGAAAGAGCCAAGATGTCCATCGACAGATGAATAGATAAAGAAGAGGTGATATATATACACAATGGAATATTATGCAGCCATCAAAAGGAATGAGATCTTGCCATTTGCAACGACGTGGATGGAACTGGAGGGTGTTATGCTGAGTGAAATAAGTCAATCAGAGAAAGACATGTATCATATGACCTCACTGATATGAGGAATTCTTAATCTCAGGAAACAAACTGAGGGTTGCTGGAGTGGTGGGGGGTGGGAGGGATTGGGTGGCTGGGTGATAGACATTGGGGAGGGTATGTGCTATGGTGAGCACTGTGAATTGTACAAGACTGATGAATCACGGATCTGTACTTCTGAAACAAATACTGCAATATATGTTAAGAAAGAAAAAAGAAGAAGAAGATAGCAGGACGGGAAGAATGAAGGGGAGTAAGTCAGAGGGGGAGACGAATCATGAGAGACGATGGACTCTGAAAAACAAACTGAGGGCTCTAGAGGGGAGGGGGGTGGGGGGATGGGTTAGCCTGGTGATGGGTATTAAAGAGAGCACATTCTGCGTGGAGCACTGGGTGTTATGCACAAACAATGAATCATGGAACACATCAAAAACTAATGATGTAATGTATGGTGATTAACATAACAATAAAAAATTATTAAAAAAAATAATAATATGATGTGTCTCTCCGTTTATTTGTCTTCTTTTTGTGTTCTTATATAGCACTTTAAAGTTTTATTCATATTGATCTTCTACAAATCTTGTTTATTCTCAGGTAATTCATCTTTTTTTGATGCCATTGTAATGGCATCTCTTCTTCCAATATATTTTCTAATTTCTTGTTGTTTACGCACATGAATGGTATTGATTTCTACATGTTAATTTTCAAACTATCCACCCCAATGAATTCTCTTATCATTTCTAACAGTTTTTCAGTTGATTCGTTTGAGTTTTCCAGGAATACAATTTTATTTTCTTTTTTTCAATTTCTACATCTCTAAATCCTTTATCTTTTCTAATTGTGCTATTATTTCCAAGAAAATTAAGTAACAGTGGAGATAATGGTCATGGTTTCTGTTTTCTGTTTTTAATAGGTTTGTTTCAAGTGTTTAACCATTAAGCATGATACCAGCTCAGAAGCAGAATTAGACTTACTTTCACTATAATAAAATTTCTCATTTTAGTACCTGTTGGCTGCTAAAGTGCATAGTTTTGGGTTGAGAGAAAGAGTTATCTGGATCCTTGCAGAGCTTCTTCTCAGAACACACATATGACCTCTGTTATTTCTTTGGCTGGGTAGATAGTTTTTTCTTCAGTTTTTGACATTCAAGAGTTGTCCTTACACCAAAACTCTTTAAGCCACAACATCTCCTGTCACTTCCCCTTCACTGTGCTTCTCAGTCAACAATCCCTTTACCAAGGGACAGGGTTATAGGCAATAGGATGACATGTGGTCATGAGCTTTGCTCAATCTCACTTTCCCTGATTCTCTGTGCTATCACCCTGGAACCTTTGGTGACACTTAATGCCAGTTCATGACTCTACATTCCAGCATTCTCTTTAATGGATAGTGAGGGGTTCTAATTTTGGGATTTCTTAAGAGTGTAAGTTGTACATGTTGGTTTTCAGGTTGCAGCTTCACTTTCTTAGTTAAATATGCTTTTTAGCATGTGGTTTGGTATTGTAGCAAATGATATATAAACCTTATAGTATTTTTTCTTTGATTTTAAACTCTGTGTGTTTTCCCTGGGTACAGGATGAAGAGGGTAGGTTTGTCTACATTTATTCTCTTATTTCAACTTAAAAATCTACATTAATTTTTGAATGAGCAAAATGTACATGTTGCCCTTCAGAATAATTACTTTAAGAGATAATATGCTAATACTAATGATATTTTGCAAAAGCTCTTAAAAAAAATCCCTCCTTTGGAAATAAGTTTAGGATTAACTTTTGTTGTGACATATAAAATCCACCTAATTACTTCATAGTCATATTGCATTTTCTAATGTAAAATGATCCCACTCAAGCACTCACCTCATCCTTCAGTCACTGAATAATTCTGGACCCTATTTGAAAATTAAATTAATCACCAAACACTGAAAACTGGATACTATTAAAGATTTTAAAAATAAATGTCCCAAGTAGATTCCTTTTTTCTTTCTCACAGACAGCTCAAAAGGTATATTACTTTCTTATTTTCCCCAAGGGTACAACTGTTTCCCTTAGAATTAACATTAAGCATAATTATCCATTTCATTTTTGTGAGTTACTTTATTTTATGAATATTTTATGAGTTGGAAACTTGTCACTCACCTTTAAAAATCTTTTAATATTATTAATTTTCCAAACTATGTTTCATCACAGACCTATGCTGAGGACAGTTTATAGCTGATACATGAGAAAGGGCCCGAATGGTATAAGTTTGAGAACTATGGATAAACAAAATTAGGCAAATTTCTTTGTTTTGGTACTTCTGATAGTCTTTTCTATGCTAATGTGCACTGTGAATATCCAAGACACATACACTATACAGCATTTCCCAGATTGGGCTAGTTAACTGAATTCCCTCCTTCCCTTTTTATTATTCATTTTCTATCCTGTCCAAAGTGTGCAATATTCAGATAGGAGCATTAATATATAATGCAGCAAAGATATCTCTTGTCTTTTGTCTGTATTCTTTTTCTTCTCTCATATTAAATCATGATCTAGTACATCAGCAGAACTCAGTGTAGAGAGAGATACAGATGCTAAAGTATACTGAAAATTCACATCACCTTCTTTAGTTTTTTTAAACATTGCTCTATAATGCAAATTCACTCCTATATTTTTTGCTTAAAATCCCTCAGTAGCTATTTATTACTAAAAGAATAAATTCCATGTCTGTCTCTTACATTTCTGGACTCATCTACCACAATAACTCACATGCCCTGGATGCTCCAGCAGTATCAGACAGCTTGCAGATCACCTAACAGGTCAAATATGTCAGGCTGATCTGGCATGACAGTGTAAGGAGCTCAGCAGACCTGCTCCCCAGTGAAATGGGTGTAAAATTTCTAAAAATCAACCATTTTTAAGGCTTCTGAAAATGATTCTAAGGGAAAATAGCCAACGAAGAAACATTTATTCATGAAAGTTTGGTAAGAAAAGCATGAGTCTGCAATATTTGAGTCAAGACTCCTCCCTTCTGCCTCCTCTCTGCTCAGTGAGGCAGACACTCTGTTTTAGATGTATGCAGCCAAGAACAAAGGGCTCTCTCACTTTAGCTCCCAAAGGGCTTTCTTTCTGGGAGGAACAGAACATCATCATTTCTCAGCCTGCCCTCAGCTACCTATTGCTGATATTAAGTTTCAGATGGGTCTGGTTGTGGGATGGGACTCCCTTTTGCCAAACCCCTGTTCATGTAATGAAGGCAAGGAACTGCTGACAACATTAGGATCTTTATCACTCTTGCCCTGGCTCTTGAGGAGAGGCAAGCGGAGAAGACCTCAGGCTATTGCCACCTCCAACTCTCCCACCAAGTGCTTGGTTCCTAAAGTGGAGATGTCACTCAGAGAGAAGGAAAGGGGTAGAAAAAATTTTCTAAGAAATAATGGTTAAAAACTCCCCCAATTCTTTGAAAAACACTAATCTATACATTCAAGAAGCTCAACAAACTCCAAGTAGAATAAACAAACTTCAATAGGATCCATAAACTGATACGTCACAGTAAAAATGCTAAAAGTCAAAGACAAAGAGAAAATCTTGAAAGCGGCAAAAAAAAAAAAAAAAAGACTCATCACTTATAAGGGAACCCCAATAGATTAACAGCTGATTTCCCCAGCAGAAACAATGGCGGCCTGAAGGCAGTAAGATAACATGTTCAAAGTACGAAAAAAAAAAAAAAACCCACCAAAACTGTTAACCAAGAATTCTATATCCAGCAATGCTATCTTTAAAAATGAAGGCTAAACACAGTATTTCCAGATAAACAAAAGAGAATTTCTTGTTGATAGACCCACCTTATAAGGAATACTAAAGGAAATTCTTTTGGCTAAATGCAAATGACTCGAGGGTATTTTGAATACACACACACACAGGACCAGTAAAGCTAACTGTAATTATAAAAGACAGTATAAGTAGATAATTTTCTCCTTCCTTCTCTCAACTGACCTAAAAAAGAAATTATATAAAAAATACGTAGTATATTGTTGGACTTATAAAGAAATGTAATATATTTGCCAAGAGCAGCACAAAGGAGGTAGGTAGGAGCAAAGCTGTAATGGGCTAAGAAAATGACTACAGATGATAAAGAATAATTAGAACCCTCTATTACCAGGTCTGAAACAGTAATATAATATGGACAACAATAAAACCACAAAAAGAGGGGAAAGGGAATAGAGCTATATAGGAGAAATGTTTCTATATGTCATTACAATTAAGCTGGTATAAATCTGAAACTGATTCTGATAAATTAAGAGGTGTCTGGTAAACTCTAGAGCTACCACTAAAAAAAACCCCTCAAAACCAAAAACCAAAATCTCATAAAAGTGAAAAAAGCATTTAAGAAATATTATGGTAGATTAGAAAATATTAATGCAAAGAAAGCAGTAAATGAAAAACAGAGGAACCAAAAAGAAATGAGACACTTAGAAAACAAAAAGTAAAATGGCACATATAAACATAACTACATCGATAAAAGCATTATGTGAATGGATTAAATAATATATCAAAAGGCAGAGATTATAAAAGTAGACAAATATTCTAGTCTGTTTCACACCTCCATGAATAGAAAACTCTGCCTCAAATGTCTTTCTCATCTTGTTTACCTCCCTAATACCACTCAAAATATAACATAAAAGCCTACACCTAGCATCTGCAGGGCCAGAGGAAAAGTTTTGAAATGAAGGCCTAAATGATATATTAAGTAGTTATTAATGTTTAAAAATGTTTTTAAAGATAAATACTAAATATTTAAAAGTTAGAAACCAAGTTGACAAACTGTCACATATGGACTACCTACCAACCTTTATAACAACCTAGATTTGAATTTTATTTTATTTTATTTATTTATTTATTTTAATGATTTTATTTATTTATTTGACAGAGAGAGACAGCGAGAGCAGGAACAAAAGCAGGGGGAGTGGGAGAGGGAGAAGCAGGCTTCCTGCTGAGCAGGGAGCCCGATGTGGGGCTCGATCCCAGGACCCCGGGATCATGACCTGAGCCGAAGGCAGACGCTTAACGACTGAGCCACCCAGGCGCCCTATTTTATTTTATTATTTTTTAAGATTTTATTTATTTATTTGACAGAGACAGCAAGAGCAAGAACACAAGCAGGGGGAGTGGGAGAGGGAGAAGCAGGCTTCCCGCTGAGCAGGGAGCCCAATGTGGGGCTCGATCCCAGGACCCTGGGATCATGACCTGAGCTGAGGGCAGACACTTAACGACTGAGCCACCCAGGTGCCCTAGGTTTGAATTTTAAATCTTTGGATTCCTTAGAGTTCCATTTAGAATGGCATATGAGGTGATCCATCCCCTGGCCCCAGTTCTTGACTTTTCAGTCTATGGCCTAGCCTCCCTTCTCTTTTTATCCCCAGCTCCATCCCACATTACAAAGGGTCTTGCACAAAACTGGAGCTCTCCAATCAAACCCCCTTTTTTTCCCTCTCCTGTGAACAGTTGTCTCTTGCCTCTCCTTGGGCCACACAAGCTGGAAAGTGGGACCACAAAAAATAACCACCCAGGCTCTGGAACTAGATGTGATGACAGTGTACTCAGAGCTTGGGAGTTATGGTTCTGTGTGGTCCATTACCTTAGCCCTATAGGCTTTTTTTCCCTAGAAGATTGGATGTGGCCAGAAGAAGCAAGATAGTGAAATCTCAAACCACAGGACCAAGGAAAAGGGTACTTCTTACCCTGGTATAAGGATACTAATAATATGTTTACCTGAATCAATCTTGCAATCCTAAAAGTTTCAGCCTAGGTGACACGAAAGAGTGTATAGTGCACCTGATGAAAACAATTTTTAATTCTCATCTTTTGATCTTCTTTGGTCCTTCTTTTAGAACATTAAAGAAGGTCTAGTTGATAACACACACCTTTTAACGTCCATCTCATTACTCCGACTGCTCATCAAATCTCTCGTACACCACAGCCCTGCTCGCACCTCTCTCCTGTCACTCCTCACTTTCAGCCCCCAATCAAAACTGTTCCTTTTATTTCTGCTCTCTCTTTCCTTATGCTTCTACTAATTTTACTCTCTCTTCAGCAAACTTCGCCTTTTTTTTTTTTTTTTTTTGGTTCTCTCTCTACAAAGTCCTGAAATCATCACAATAAGGTCTAAGAGATATTAAGGAGAGGGGAAAATCTAAGCATGCATTCTAGAATCTTCCTTGGGACGAGGGTAGAAAAAGAGGCAGTAACCAGATTATTAAAACAAAGCATTTAAGAATTATGTTTGGCCCGCATTTCCTTTTACCTTCAATATCTGATAAAGTACATCTTGATGATTTGGATTTCTAAGTGTTGAAACATGTATAAGAGAGTTTCAGGAAGAAATACTGTCAATATAAAATAGTTAACCTTCGAGAGAACTGTTTTCTCTTTCCTATTGTTTGAGCATGACATTTTTAGTATTAAAATGAGAGAATAAACTAGTTGTCAATTGTAAAAGAGTTCCAAAAAAAGATGAAGTAGGATTACTTGCTAAAAGTGTAGCAAGGGGAGCCTGGGTATCTCAGTCATTAAGCGTCTGCCTTCGGCTCAGGTCATGATCCCAGGGTCCTGGGATCGAGCCCCGCATCGGGCTCCCTGCTCAGCGGGAAGCCTGCTTCTCCCTCTCCCACTCCCCCTGCTTGTGTTCCCTCTCTCACTGTCTCTCTCTCTCTGTCAAATAAAGAAATAAAATCTTTAAAAAAAATAGTTAACCTTGGCAAGAGCAATTTCACTGGAGTGGTATAAGTAAAAGAGAGAGTGCAGAGTGTTGAGTAATACATGGAAGGGTGAGAAAGAGGAGAAGAGTAGGTGAATGTAGACAACATTTTTTTTTTAAGATTTTATTTATTTATTTGAAAGAGAGAGAGAGAGCTCACACAAGCGCAGGAGCGGGGGGGAGGGGCAGAGGTAGAGGGAGAAGCAAGCTCTCGCTAAGCAGGGAGCCTGACAAGGGGCTCAATCTCAGGGGCTCAATCCCAGGACCCCAGGATCATGACCTGAGCCAAAGGCAGATGCCTAACTGACTGAGCCACACAGGCGCCCCTGTAGAAAACATTTTTGAAAAGTTGCATGAGCAGTGGAGAAGAATAAATAAAAATACAAATGGATGAATTAATGTACTATGTTGTACCCTATTATAGTTAAAGGATGTTTTACTTCCAGAGGCAGTGGCTTTACCTGTTATATTAAGCTTACTGAATTCTTTTTGAGGATGTATGAGTCAAAATTCTGGATTTCCAGGGATAATATCCTCAGTCCAAGTCATAAACTTGTTTTTTAAGCCTCCAGTTTGGTATTACAGTTTTTCAAGAATAGACGTGTAATTTCATAAAAGGCTTATGGGAAGATGAATATATCAGGGGGATTTTCAATAAACATAACCTCTGTGAGCTCTTTCAATTCTGAGATTCTATTATTTTATAGTTTAAATGGTCATTCAAGCATGGAATCAATTTTATTCCCTAAATTTATTGTCATTCTAATCACAATTTCAAGTTGTAGAGTGGTAATACTGTTGCCTGATTTACAGGCTCTCTAGTTTTATTTTACTTGAGTATATTTTATAAGGGGGAATTTAAAAGCTCTAGGTTGGAAACTTTAGATTTGGATACCTGAAGGAAAATTCCAGACTGTCTAAAGTATGTAATAGTTCCTGGTCTTTAAAAAACTTAAATTGAATTAAGTTCAGTGATGGACAAGACATAATGCATGACTTAAGTCCATGATTTAAAAATCTTTAAAAATAGCACCCTTCTTTCCCAATAAACATTATACCATATCCTAATACACTTAGAAGGTAAAGGAAGAACTGTTCTAGTTAAGGCGGGGAAAATAGACCCAAAGCCTTGCCCAGTTAATTTCATCATTTAAACTTTTCCCCTAAATAGAAACACATAATGTACATAAAACACATTCATACTCATACGCATACACACAACTCCTTTAGGATTCTGCAGGATACCATTTGAAAATGACCAATTAACACTAAGAAAACAATGCAAGATAATTTGTGATTAATTCCCCAAGTGAGTGATATCATTTAGGGATGGGGGAGATTAATATCTACCAGGAACATTTTATAAAATATGTATAAGTTATCTACTGCTGTGTAGCCAACTAATCCCCAAATTTAGAGGCCTAAAACAACATTTATTATCTTACAAGTTTTTGTGGGTCATAGATCTGAGCACAATTCAGTTAGGTCCTCTAGCTCAAGGTCAAAGTCTCTTAAAAGGCTCTAAGGTATAGGTTAGGGCCAGTCATCTCAAGGTGCTGCTGGTGCGGGATCTACTTGCAAATTCTCTCGGGTTTTTTTTTTTTTTTAAGATTTTATTTATTTATCTGACAGAGAGAGAGCATGAGCAGGGGGAATAGCAGGCAGAGGGAGAAGCAGGCTTCCCACCAAGCAGGGAGCCTGATGCGGGGCTCCATCCCAGGACCCCGGGATCATGACCTGAGCAGAAGGCAGATGCTTAACGACTGAGCCACCCAGGTGCCCGTCTCAGTGGGTTTTGATAAAACTCTGTTCATTGCAGGCTCTTGGCCTGAGGACTTTAACTCTTTTCTGGCTGTGAGCTAGAGGCTACCCTCGGGTTTTGCCACCTGGGTCCATTCGACAGCTCAGACCATGGCAACTGGCTTTGTGAGAGTGAATGGAGGGGGCAGAAGTAGTATGAACAAGACAGAAGTCACAGTCTCAAGGAATACAAAAAGATCTCTACTTTTATAATAGATATTATTTACACTCTTCAACCTGAGAAATGTTTTGTGAATGGTATTGAATCAGATGTTTTGTGTTCTTTAAAACTTTTTAAAGAATTTTTCTTAATTTTTTTTCTCTAGAATCTCGAGTATTGGCATTTTTTTAATGCTGAATTTTACATATCTAAGTTTTGTAGAATAGTTCATAACCTCAAGTGTTATGTTCTGAGGAGGGAAACAGGATGTTAATGGGAGATGTGGTAATGTTTCCAGACAAAACTTAACATCCTGATGTGTTTAAGATTAATCACGTTTCTATTTGAGGTGTAGTCTGTGCCTTTCCTAATGCCATGACACCGAGCCCCATGATCATTGATGACTAAAGAGCCAAAGCTTCTGTCAGAGACACATGTTACTTCAGAACCGAAAACCAGCAAAAGCAGAAAGCAAATGCTCTGAATTGCACGTTGGAATGGCATTTAGATAGTGTGCAATGAGCAGCTGTGGTTAATAGGATAACTGATACTAAGTGAACGTTAGCATCATGCAAACAAGGCACATTTGAAAAGTGAGGTTTCTCCTAGATATTTCTTACTGAATTCCACCCAAAGGAATTACAAACGCAAGACTGTGGAGTTCTTTCAGAAGCACTTCAGTAATCATGCCTCATTTTCTCATGCAGAGATAGAAAGAAGCAAAGACAGACAGGTGTCTTTTTCTAAAATGAAGCCCCGGGCAAATTAAAGTTATGCTGCTTCTTATCTAATACTCCCCTCAAAACATCTGGAATCACAGAGCTGGAAGGTAATGCTAGCTTTTTTTTTTTTTTTAATTGGAGTATTTTTTATTTTATGTACAATGAGTTGACATTGAAGTAGGTATCCTGGTTATCTGCAGTTAACGTAGGTTATCTTGGATGACCAATTCAAGGACGTTCACTTAATCCAACTTAATGAAGCCTATATCCTTCGCGTACTGACGGAAACACTGGCGGCACATATTGAGGCCGTATTTCCGGATCAGACCGTGCCGGTTTGAGCAGACGCGGCAAGAACGAGAACCCTGGCCAAATTTCCTCGGATGGCTCCAGGACAGGGGCTGGTGACCCATCCTGCTCTCTCGGATGCAATGAGGCAAAAGGAAAGAAGTAGCGAACGCATGCGCTCTTCAAATTTTTGAGACACGGTTTACCCAGAATGCAGTGCTGACAAATGACGCGAATGCTGTCGGTAATGCTAGCTTTAAAAGGTTTTTGCCTTTCGAGAAGGAGTGTTTTTAAGAACAGAACAGAGGAGGGGGTGGGGAAAACCCGCAGCACAGGACTCCTTGGGGTGTCTCACCTCCCCAAGAACTCTTTCACACGTCGCATGGGGCCAGCTCGTTAATTCTACCAACACTCCCCACTCTTACTTTTGTTTGAGTCGCTATCAGATTTTCCCCAGTTTGGGTCGATAAATTCCATCATTCACCCCAAGTCCCTACTGGCTACTAGTGCTTCTACAGGAATGCTGGTGCTCCATGCTGCCTCTAGCGGGGGGGGGCTGCCCCACTGCTTTCGCTTTCCACGTCCCCCATACTACGACCTCCCACTCCTTCACCATCCACATCCTGTCAAGGCTCTCCACTGGCTTTCCTCTGGACTCTCACGAGAGACCATTGTAGCTCCCTACATCTGCAGCATACTGAAATTTGTCTGCCCAGCTATGAAAAGTATTGTTCTGTCAGGCTGCTCCACCAAACACTTAAGGAAGCCCCTTAAAGGTGTTCTCCATTTTTAACCTCCTCTGGGAAGCCAAACTGTCATACTCACGCTACTAATTTTGACAGTGATGTATGTATGCTCCCACCTTTCTAAAACCTTCTTGCATCAGAAAACAAGGCCCTTTGATGTTCCAACTTTTTTTTGTCCCTCCCCCTTTGTGCAAGGTTCAAGACCCTGTTTAGCAGTGGGCCTGGGAGATGATTTTAACTTTGTGTCCCATTACATATTAAGACATAGTGCTCCAGTTGTTGGGATAGGGGACATGTCAGTACCCCTACCAAGCTCTGGGTTCCTCATATCTTATACTATACTTATCTAAATTCTCTAGAAGAAGAGTCCAGGTTCATGTTTCTGTAATCATGCTTCCTGCTGTCCTCTGAGTTCCATAATGACACCATTCATAGGATTAATTCCTATAGGATGAAGCCACTCTGGCACACTCTCTAAGAATTAATGCTTCTCTTTCATCTTAAAGAATAACACTATAGGATTAGATACTATATTGAGTGACTCAGACAGAAAACGATGGGAGATAAGAGCTAAAAATGAAAAAGGGGTTTGAGAAGGGGAGTCCCACCTAAGCTGTAGCCAAAAGTGTCATGATCAAGGTGAGGCTGGAGACATGCTTCACAGGAAGGGAAGCTGAGTGAGACCAGCAGAGGGACAGGCAGGAGGGATGGATAGCCATATACATCTATGTGATTTGGGTATCCAACTATGGGCTAAAAACACTAATCCTTCCCCTTTGTAATAAAAAGATAATTTTTGTTATGTTCTTAGAAAATTAACAGCCTTACAATTATACAGTTTGTTTAGACTACTGAGTTGAACCCTTCAGAGTAAGAGAAGAGAAGAGAGTTAGTTCATGACTCAAGATACTAATTCAAAGGGAAATGCCATCTCTTTGTATGTTTATTGCTGTGATTTTTGCAAGTGCCATCCAAAGAGTTAAAAAGAAAAAAAAAGTTAAAAGGGAAGACCCTTGATATTTTTACTCATTCTTTTCACTTGTAGGCACATGTAATTTACAATGCTCTATTAGTTCAGAGAAGCAGAACCGATAAGATGTGTGTGTGAGAGAGATTTATCTCAGGTAATTGGCTCATGGGATTATGGAGGCTGCCAAGTCCCAAATCTGTAGGGTGGGCTGGCAGGCTGTATAGACTCAGGGATGAGCCAGTGTTGCAGTTCAAGTCCAAAGGCTGTCTCCTGCAGAATTCATTCCTCCTTTGGGGAGGTCAGTTCTTTTGTTCTAGTCAAGCCTTCAACTAATTGAATGAGGCCCATTCACACTATGGAAGGCAATCTGCTTTACTTAAAGTCCACTGATTTAAATGTTCATCTCATCTAAAAACACCATCACAGAAACATTCAGAAGAATGTTTGACCACTTATCTGGGTATGGTGGCTTAGTCAAATGACATATAAACTTAAGAGTCATCACTGATTCTTAGTTTTTTTCCTATAATCCTAGTGACAGTGGATAAGTCACTCATTCTAACCAGCCCTCAGTCTTCCCTTTTGTAAAATGAGGAGAGATGATTTCCAAGTTTCCTTCTATTCTAATCTTACAATATTGCTTTCCCTGATGTAGTATCTTTTTCACCTTTCTATCTTTCTTCCCCACAAATACACTTTTATAGATAGATAACTCTATATGCAGAAGCAATCGATGATTAACTGATCTAATTACAAGGCTATGACATCAGTAATTGCCTATTTTTTTTTCCTATGTGAAGACAGTATTCCCATACATTGTTAGAAGAATATATGAACTGAGTTGCTTTTTCACTAATGTTGATAGGTTTGAACTCATCCTCATTTTCTCAACTAAGTTTCCCTTGAGGCTAAAGGTACACGCAATAAAAAAAGACCTTGCTATTATTTCAGTGTAGACTGTGCCCTTAGAACAAAGGCAACTTCTAGGGGATTTAATGACTTTATTCACATTAGAAATGTATTCTTCAATTAACTGAACTAACTAGACTAATGATCTAAGGTTTCTGTCTGTATAGCTAATACACTAAGATTCATGAAAAAATGCTAGTTAAAATGCCAAACTCGAACTGCAAAACAATGTCAAACAGACCCTACCAAGATTTCTAATTTAAGGCATGATTACTACACGAAAAGTTGTTGGCAGTTCTTGACTTCCCTGCATTAAGGATTGAAAAGTAGGGTGTTAAAAAGTATAGGCTTATTAAAAGTTCACCATTTCTGATACATAGTTCTACCTTCCTAGTGTATGCCAATAAGTTTCTACTGTCATTAATCGGAAACGGTCATAATCAGAATTTTTAAAAATAAAGCCTTCTCCCCAGAGTACAATGGCACTCCAGAATGGTTAGCCAGTGCTGCACAAATACTTGGCTCTGTAGATTTCCCTAAGACTCAGCCCTATGTGAACATCCTTGGATTCACTCTTCAAAAATAGCTTCCATGCCCTAGAGGGAATGCATGTGAAGTAACTGGAATGAAACCATTTCTAAAAACAGATTCTCAATCGACACACATAAACTAGATATTATAGAGAAGACTGATGTGGCCACACCCATAATACTTCCGTAAGAAAACTGTTAGGATACTGATATTGTTCAAGAGAAAATAAATCTGTTTTAATTTCATAAATAAGGAAATCCAGGCTTCAGTCATGGTAGAATTAATTTAGCTAACTCTCACAAATGGTTTATATGATATTTTTTGAAAGATTTGTGGCAAGATTCTTATGTTGAGACCATTTATCACAGAGCATTAGAACATTCCAAAAGCATACCTAAAACTGACTTATCAAGACTCAGGAGGCTTAACTGGAATTGATTCCTAAAGAACAAATGGACGTGTTAAGAACATCACATGTGTTTTATGCCCTTAGAGAATAAATCTTCACGATGTAACTGTGGTCTTTGAGACATACTCAGTTCTCTCTCTATATATATGATGTGCTGCAAACATATGCTTTAATAAGAGCAGCAATATAAAATATACTCAAAGCAAGAGCTATGTTTGAGCTATAAAAATTCCCCAGTGTTTAGCCCAACATTGCTGCTTTTGAGTCTGAAAATTTTCTTAGTATTTCATACTGATAATACACATTTTAAGTCTATAGGCAAAATAAACATTCCACTGGCTGGTGTGTAATATGTGTCGGTAATATAACTGATTTAGCTAAATAAACACTCAAATATACATGTGCCTAAATTTTGATTTGTCTTCTTGGAAAGTTATATCTATAAGATCACCAAAATTGTCTTTAAATCCAATGCAATGAGCATTTTTCAGTTTTTTTCTCCCCTCCACTAACAGATGGATAAATAGGTGCAGAAATTCTTGCAGCACTATTAACTGCTGTGGTCCGGAAGTTCAACTTCCACAGAAGCTTCCAGTGGTACTTTCATTTCTGTGATTCCATTTCTCTCCTTGCTGGTTTCTTCTTTCTGTAATAAACAGCAAGGGGTTTCCTTTCCCCAAGCTCAGATGGATGCTACATGCTCTCCCTTGGGAATCTCATCTCTTACATGATGGGTTCAGAATATAGAGAGAGATATACAGAAAAGACTCCTTTATCTAGCTCTGTCATCTGGATGAGTTACACTCCTAAGTGCCATCTATTTTGCTCACTTTATGACTTTGTGCTTATATGCTCTGCTGTAACTGAGAAAGGTACATTGATGGTATGTGATAAGATTCCAGCAAATGAAAATCCAAATGTACAATTGGTTAGTATTTCTTATATTTCAAAAATCTGCTATAGTATCCTTTAACTATGGAATTTCCATAGCAATTTAAGTTTTCATTAATATCATTGCATCTCTTCATTAATAAATTGCCTGCCACCCTAATTAGGAACTTACTTATCACCAACTCTCTATACAGAATTATAGATATAAGGTTTAGGAACTTATAAAAATTAAAGATAAATAAAAAGGATAATAATTTAGTAATTTGCTAATTAAGAAATACTCTCCTATACCACAATAAGAATTTCAATTTTCTCTGTGCAGTGCACAAAGTGAGGATGATAAACAAGGTGAAGTTGGCTTTTTTATGTTAAGAAGGTAACTCATCTTACAGTTATAACAGATAATCGATAGAAAGGGCTTATGATGAAGGCTGATTCATCCTAACAAAGTCTGACAAATCATGGGCTGATTCCTGTGAATGTAGTAAAAAGCTCATTTAAAGGAAAGAGAAAAGCTGGATTTTATCTCCCTTGTTTCATCTCATGCCAGTCTTGATCTTACTTCCTTTGCTCTTGCAATCCCTTCTTATAGTTTCCTCAAGATGGTCCAAATTATTTATTGCTTCAGTTTGTTTGCTCACTCTGTTCCCTCTGATTGACACACCCTTCCTCCCACTCTTACCTGGATAACTCACTCATATTTTAGAAATTCCCTCCTCCCCCTTCCAATCTAAGTGAAGTCCTTCTTATTATTCTCTTTCATCACATCTGGGTTTTTTTCCACTTTGGCTTTTTCCAAAATTAATCATGTATTTCCTTGTGTGTTCATCTTCCTATACACTGCAAGTTCCATGAAGCCAAGGATATGTTTCAGCCTGGTGACTGTAGTGTCTAACACATTGCAAATTGCTCAGTATTTATTGAATGAATGAAAAAGTTCATAATCACAGAATTTTCAACTCTCTAAATAGTTCTTGCAAAATGGTTAAAGTGGAACATAGGATAAAATCTTGACTCAATTTTCAGACAAATTCATACCTGAAAGAGTAGGTGAAACAACATAAATATCCAACTTTCTTGATTTCAACATGAGTAAGTACTTCTTAGTGATAAGAACCTTGGAGGATATAGCAATGGGAAAGGAAGAGATTACTAAACATCACTGTGACAGATTTACAGACTCATCTGTAGAATGGGAACAAGACCTGTTCTGCTAATATACTAGAGCCTCCGTGAAGGCCAAATAAGTGAAGGTATATCAGAAAGCTTGTAGAGCCTTATACAACTATAAGATGGTAGTTGTAGTATGACGGTTTGGGGAGATGATATTTAAATTTAAATAAATAATAGATATAAACCAAATAATGAAAAAGACTTCTAAAAGTATAAGTGAAGTAGGTCAAGGCACTTTATTTTAGCTCTGAAATAATAAATGTTAATTATAGAAGATGTATACAATTAAGATTTAAAAAAAGAAAATAAAATTTCCCTTAAGTTTGTCCCTTGGAAATAATACTTTTTAACATTTTGTAGATATCTTGACATTTAATTTTTGTTTTTATTAACAAAAATGGTGTAATTTTCTAAAACTGCTTTGTGATCCTTTTACTTAATGATAGAATTCTTAATGGATGAATAGTATTTCCCTATGCTGAACTATTCATTCATTCTTGCATCTCTTCCCTGATCCAGTAATTATCTACTGAACACCTACTCTATGTAAAGTACCATATTTGGTGCTGGGAAGACAGTGGTGGTCAAGACAGAAAATAACCAAAAATTACTCCATTCAACATTTAGTTCTAGTACTGATAAATGCTAGGGGGAAAGGTATATGCTACAAGGGCATTTAATGGGGTGTGTGGCCTCACTGGGAACTAGGAGGTCAGGGGACGCATATTTTAACTGGGGTTTGAAAGATAAGGAGGAATTAAGCAAATGATCAAAAAGGGCGTAGTAGGCAAAGACCTTACTATAGGAAGGTACATGCTAATATGATTTTTGGATGGGAACAGAAATTGGAGCATCATTAAAAAGTGAAATTCTGAACATACTCTTGAAATAATTCTAGTTAAGAAAAAAAAGGAACAACAGAGGAGATGCGTTAAAGAAACCAAAGAACAGGAAGGTTTTCATATTCAGATTTTAGAAGAATACCTAAAGATTATGAAAGAAGAAACATAGAATGAATAATGTCTTACTCAAGGATCATTCAAATGTGCCACAGTTTGGGGGACCTTCTCTGATCTCCTCAAATAATTCAGTTGGGATATCAAAATGAGCTTGATATAGTATAGTCATTCCCCACCTGTTGGAAATAGACGTTGGTAGAGTTATTGTATAGACCCCATGAGCCCAAAGCATGTATCACATACTATCTTCATGATGTGTCTCTGAATTCTTTTTCACATGTATTTTATTTAGATGGGTGCTATGCTTAATAAAATACAAGTATTTTTAATTAAAAGTATTAATTTTCCTTAACAACTATACTGTCCACTTCTCTGAGTTATGTCACTGATCCCTCAGTCACTTCTCTCTTGTGCTTAGTTCCAGGGTCATTGGCATGTTTCCATTTTTACCTGTCATTATTCTTAATGAATTGTAGTGTTGATACAGAGAAGCTTTCTAATGTGCTGACTTCTTGGCTGCTTGGCCTACTTGACCAGTGATCATATCCTTCCTCCTAAAACTGCTATTCATTCCTTATCTCAGTAACCAAATCTCAATAATTTCAAATTCTCAGATGCTTCCATGTTGAGAAGATCTCCATAGACAGACAATTCTCTTTCAAAACATTCTAAGAATTAATACATATATATATATATATATTTAAATTTACATAATGATTTATGACTTATAAAATCATCCTCTCCTAAGGGGAACCCTCCTACACTGTTGGTGGGAATGCAAGCTGGTGCAGCCGCTCTGGAAAACAGTATGGAGGTTCCTCAAACAGTTGAAAATAGAACTACCCTATGACCCAGCAATTGCACTACTGGGTATTTACCCCAAAGATACAAATGTAGTGATCAGAAGGGGTACATGTACCCCAATGTTTATAGCAGCAATGTCCACAATAGCCAAACTCTGGAAAGAGCCCCGATGTCCATTGACAGATGAATGGATAAAGATAAAGAAGATGTGGCATACACACACACACACACACACCCCACACACACACTGGAATATTATGCAGCCATCAAAAAAATGAAATCTTGCCATTTGCAACAACGTGGATGGAACTAGAGGGTATTATGCTAAGAGAAATAAGTCAATCAGAGCAAGACGTGTATCATATGATCTCACTGATATGAGGAATTCTTAATCTCAGGAAACAAACTGAGGGTTGCTGGAGTGGTGGGGGGTGGGAGGGATGGGGTGGCTGGGTGATAGACATTGGGGAGGGTATGTGCTATGGTGAGCACTGTGAATTGTGTAAGACTGATGAATCACAGACCTGTACCTCTGAAACAAATGATACATTATATGTCAAAAAAAAAAAAAAACAGAAAGAAAGAAGGCAGTAGGAAGGGAAAAATGAAGGGAGGGAAATCGGAGGGGGAGATGAACCATGAGAGACTATGGACTCTGAGAAACAAACTGAGGGTTCTAGAGGGGAGGGGGGTGGGGGGACGGGCTAGCCTGGTGATGGGTATTAAAGAGGGCACGTATTGAATGGAGCATTGGGTGTTATACGCAAACAATGAATCATGGAACACTACATCAAAAGCTAATGATGTAATGTATGGTGATTAACATAACATAATAAAATTAAATAAAAAAAAATAAATCCTTTCCTGCACTATCCCTTAGATCTTTCAGTAGACATACATCTCCCTTCCAGTCCTTTTTGCAATCCTGACAACTGATGAAGTTGAGGGTTTAGTTCCTATCTATTTTGTGCTGGTCTCAGCCTTTCGGTTCTAACGCCATCAGCTAGAAATGCCTGTAGGCCCTTACAGTGTTGGGGGGAGAGGGTGAGCTTTCCACAGACAGCTCTCTTTCCAAACCAGTTTTACAACTGAACCCACTCTGCAGTTCTTACTATGATTGCAAGACGTCCTTCAGCAGCAACTATGAGAAAACTTTGAAAAAACCAAAGTTTATTACTTACTACACCTGGAAATTACACAGCACACTTGGGGCCACACAGTGAGGTTGGGGGTGGGGGTGGCACACAAGGCCAGGGAGTTCTGCTTTCATCTGGGGTTGAGGGCGGGGGGCCTAGGGTTTCAAGGGCTCACTATCGGTGAATTTAAAACATGAGTGGGAATTTGAAGCATGAGAATTAAAACAACAATAACAACTAAGTGGCCCAAATGGCCAATTACTGATATAAAGATCTTAAACAAAGGAGTCTCAGTGTGGGGAGCCCTGGCGGCTCTGTAGCCAGTCACGTGACTGACGATGTGTTTCTAGGAGGTAACTGTCTTTGCAGTAGATACCTCAGCAATCAAAATGTAAATCGGGCACTTACATGACAAAAAAAGAAAAAAACAACTGCCAGGGCTTACAGTACAATATCTTTGGATTATAATGATATTAGAGAGCCTATAAGATCATAAGACCCTTACCCATACATCAAAATGTAGGAAAATTATTTTGCATATTCTATATGAGCCACAAAACAAACCAACTTCTTGCAAGAAAATCATGCAAACATTAGACTTCTGCTTATTGAAACCCTGAGGTGAACCAAAGGAAGTATAGGAGAGAAGGGGGTTGGAAAAGGTGAGAAGATTGTAATTGTAACAGGTGACACATACATTGCTAGAATTTGGGGGAAAATGATTTTGTGATAAGCAGTTAACATTTTGCTACTAAACTTGTTACACTGCTTTGTAAACCTTAAGACATCACCGAATGTACTCAACTTCTATTCTGCTTCCTCACTGACTTAGAGCCAGAAAACTTCTTTAATTCATAAATATTTAATAGACTCTCCATAAATGTTGATTAGTTGGCTGATTTTTTTCAGGATTCAACTGTTTCAATAATAAATATCAGAAGAGGGTACTACATGCATTTATTTCTACCTAAGGAAGACAGTTTCATTTCTAATGGCAGGGAGATGTCCTGAAACTTAAGAAAACATTGAAAAAGCGAGTGAATGTGTGTGTGTGTGTTCTAAGGCATAGATTGACTTTTTTTTTTTTAGTGCCATTCTGTTAGTAACTCGTTCACTCATTCATGTAGCACATATTTATTGGAACTCTACTTTTTGCCATGCACTGGGCTAAGTTCTTGGCATTTAAAGATGAAATGAGACATTCTTAGCTTCCAGTCTAGGATGGGTGGGAGGCAGACAATTCAAATAGAAAGGACAGCACACAGCTATTAGTATTATATTAAAAAGCAGATACAATGGCTAATCTAGTATAAAGGGACTCAAGGAGAAGTTTCATAAAGAAAAGACCTATAACCTAAGACTAAAAGAATGAGTGTCAGGTAGCAAAACTTAAAGGAGCCTGAGGAGTGCGAAAGAGGAGAGGGAGTAAAGCAGATCTGGAACTGCAAGCAGCCAGTGAGAGCAAGGTGCGTTTGACCGCCAAGCGAGTTCGACTGCTGCACAATGGCTAGAGAATGGCCAGAGGTAAGACGGGAGAGGCAGAAGGGGACTGGAAGGTCTTACAAGTCCTACTAAGGGGGGCTCATGGGAAGCAGTCACCAGGGTTTTAAGCAGGCATTTGGCAAGATCATTATTGGATGCATTTACAAAGTCCTCCTGGCTTGTTTTTCTTGTATGTTTGTCTGTTACTATGTTGATCATCGGGGCTGGTTCAGCTAATCTTGCTGACTCCACGTACCTCCCTTCTCACTCAGCGCTGTATAGTGCATTTATCATAGGTTTTTTTTTTTTTTTTAGTGTTACTAGCAACATTATTTATTTATTTATTTAAAAAATTTTTATTGTTATGTTACTCACTATACATTACATCATTAGTTTTTGAGGTAGTGTTCCATGATTCATTGTTTGTGTATAACACCCAGTGCTCCATGCAGAATGTGCCCTCTTTAATACCGATCACCAGGCTAACCCATCCCCCCACCCCCCTCCCCTCTAGAACACTCAGTTTGTTTCTCAGAGTCCATTGTCTCTCATGGTTCATCTCCCCCTCCGAGGGGAACCTCCTGCTATCTTCTTCTTCTTTTTTTTTTCTTAACATATATTGCATTATTTTTTCAGAGGTACAGAGCTGCGATTCAACTGTCTTGCACAATTCACAGTGCTCACCATAGCACATACCCTCCCCAATGTCTTTTAAAAGTACTTTGTAGATATTTCTTAATGAATTCTCCTAGGAATTTTGCATTTATTATTTAAATACTAATGCTGGAGCAAGACAATAAACTTCAAAGTCAAATGACTCCAGGGGAGGAGGCCAAGAAATAAAGGTTCCAACTAATTTTGCATAATTATATTGGCCCAAGGAGGCTGATTAGTGTAATATGTGAAACCATCTAGGCAGGAAAACACGACGGTTCTCTGAGGCCTCAGAAACTGCAAACCAAGCATGTTTTAGAATTGAGATAACAGACTCTGAGTAAAAGTCTGTTAACTGATTGAAAGAATGAGAACACAAACTCAGGAGTTTTGCTTTGCTGTTCTTCTGAGGAGCTTGGGGTTTATTGTCCCAAGAGACTGCGGGTTTTGCAGTTCAGCCTGGGGGCTAGCATCAGAATGATGCAGAACACTTGACCAAGGCCTCGCAAGAAACCGCGGTCCAGGTATCATGCAACGCACACCCAAGTGAGCGAGGCAACCTGAAGAGTTGCCCGTCTTCCACTTCAAGTGCTTCTCCGTTAGCTCAGTCGTGGCAGGAATGAGTTTCATGGGATCTCCTGTCCCTTCTTCTGAGACATGGCATTTCCCATTGTGCCAACTTGCTCCTGACTTTCTATCTCTATGACCGGTATAGTCTTTTATTTGTCCTTATTCTGATTAAAACTCTTTATGCTTTAGCGTATCTCAAGCCTCCTTTACCCTCACGTATAGGAGGGGAAGAGAAATCATTCTTTCTTCATGATACCCATTTCCCTTCTTCCTGGACTGACTCTAGTTAGCCTGGTTAACTCGCCTCTGAACTACTGCAGCACCTTCCAGACCCAGGAAAATATGGTAGTTCTCTTCAAACATCTGAAGATCTGTGGCATAGAAGCTGGCAGGGGCAATGAGAAGACTGAACATCTAAGCGACTGAGTAAAGCACTGGGTTCCAAAGCAGACCCATGAAAGAGTGAATCTCTGTTTCTTCTAAGCAGACTCCAGGTGATCTTGTCACGCAAGTGGCAGAAGAGATTTCTGCATTGGAAATGTGTAGTTGGATTTGAAGACGATATTTTAGGATTACTGGATTAAGGCAGTAAAGACCTCTCCGTTGCTCCTATTTATCAAGTTTCTCAACAGATTGGTAGGAAATAAAAGTAATGTATATATAAAAGGAAAAAAATGTAAACATGCTCAATGATATTTTTAAATAACATTTGGCTCAAAGCGTCTTATTAGATACTATCTTTAGAACAATTAAAACTAAGCGCATATGCTCGTCCATCTGCTTTGTAATAGTCTGGTAATAATACTCAGTGTTTATATCAATTTTAATTTAGTTAATCCCCACATTCCCATTTTCCAGAGGAACGCAGAACAATGGTGTGTGAATGATGACAGTCTATGATATTTCACAGATGCAGCTTTATCGAGATCTCATGAAAATCAGTAGAAGCCTTAAATATCAAGATTGTCTAAGAATTCTTGCACCACACTTAATTAATACATAATTCTAAATGTCCGATGTAATGGTCAGGGAAGCCAAAGTTGATGAATAAGAGGGTTGCAGTCAGTAATTTAATAGTCATCTGCTTGGGGTTGTATAAAAGGAACAAAAACAAACAGAATATATTTTCTGACTTCTTTGTCAGAGAATAACCCTTTTCACCTTTTAGGATTTTAAATTGTTTAAATAATGTAGATGTAGCGCACAGATCTTTGTTGTGGGGGAACTTCATGTTCTAGTTTATTTATTTGATTAAACAGTATTTATTGAATGCCTATCATATACCAGGATAGACAAAGTAGATAGGGATTTCATTATCTTTTATGTGAATTCCCACAAAAACCTTCTGGACTCTTTCCCGGGCCTCCAGCAAATGTTCCTTCCAGTCCACCCTCCACACTACTGCCAGAGTTTTCCTTTCAAAACCCAAGTCAGATTGCACTCTGCCCTAGTTAAACATTTTAACAGCTCCCACTGGCCCTTGAATGAAACCCAAATGCCCTTTTGGATCATCTGCTTGCATTTCCATGTTTGTGTCCTGACACTCCCTTTGGTCAGGAATTCTCTCCTAGAGATTTAGGCTTGCTTATTCTTCCATGCTTTCACATATGCAGCTTCCTTGATCTTGAATGCACTTTCTTCCCCTTTCTGCTTGTGCTCTAGGCAGAGGAATATATATTAAAGACACTGGCTGTTACCTTAACTTTTATTTCTCCTAAAAGTCATTTTTAAGACTTTTTTTAAGTCTTAAATCATTTTTTAAGAATAATAAGTTGCTCTGTAGTGTCCTGGTTTTGATAACCCAGTTGGGGTTCATTCTACTAATACTGTTCACTATTTATGGATACTCTGGTGAGGAGGATGGGGTCAGAAGAGATGCTCAATGGATAGGAGAAGAGGAACGAAGTAGAAGGAAGTCTTTGAGAAGAGGATTCAATATGGGAAGCTGACAGAACATCGGGGAAGTCCTTAAAGCAGATTCCAATGCACGGCCAATACTGACTAATTCCACCACTCAAAAGGCTAGAGAGATCACTCCTCTTTTGGCTGAGACCTTATATATACTTCTACCTCTTTAAGTCTTCATCATCATCTCTCTACCGTAAGTAGTCATTAATAATTGTCATCTAGTATTATAAATAATATACAAATGCTATGTACACAATCAACTGTGCCTGAAGGAATCAGTAGGTGGATAAAAAGAGATAAAGGCAATATAATCTATGGGAAAACATATATAAAGTCATGGAGATGTAAATGTATGTGTGTCTTCAGACCACGATGCAAATTCACTGTGACTACAGTGAGGTCAACACAGAGGACATGGTATTTATTTAGTGATGTTTCTGGATCGAGCATCATGGTGTTAGGTACAAATATCCCTAGATACAGTAGACATTGCAAACTTAATGAAGTACTGCAAGACCGTAAACTCCATAAGAACAGGGACAGCGTCACTGACTTTGGTACTCTTTTTCTGGTTCTCTTACGTGGTCTGTGAGAGCCCTTCTGTGAGAAGCGATGACACTCCACAAGTACTGTTTGTAATCACCTGTGTCCTGCATGTCTGAGAACATTCTTTTTTTTAAGATTTTATTTATTTGAGAGAGAGAGAGAGAGAATGAGCAGGGGGAGCAGCAGAGGGAGAGGGAGAAGCAAACTCCCTGCCAAGCAGGGACCCCGACGCGGGGCTGGATCCCAGGTCCTGGAGATCATGACCTGAGCCCAAGGCAGATGCCCAACTGACTGAGCCGTCCAGGTGTCCCTGAGAACATTCTTCATGTGTATTTACAATCTGGGGATTTGGAGGGAGGATGGGAGTCTTGCCTTTTCCTTCATCTGGCATTGATTATTACTCCAGATATTCTGAATAAGTCAGGGGTCTGTTCCTAAATATTAAAAATCCTTATTTTCCAGGAAGTTGGATAGTGGTTGGTACCAAGAGTTCAAAACTAGAGAGATCATCTTTCCTAAAAGTTAAATAAATTTCAAATAACAGCCTTTTTTTTTCCCCTGTGGCAGTAAAAACTGCTTTGTTTAAGGAAAGCAACGCAGTCCGTTCAAGAAATTGAAAATGTTTCCTTTTTATTATCTTTGATTTAGTGATATAATAGTTGAAAAGTACTTCTCTATGTAATCTATATAAATATAGATTACACTCAAGTCAACCTGAGTACCTATATTAAGTTTTAATACCGGTATAAACATAGAGTCACAAATGTGCTTTTCAGATTTCTGGCATTTTGCACAGTAGGATTATCATTTTCTTCTCTCAGATATTCACAGGAAAATATTTCTTTTAAAGTATAATAGAACATCAAGCAATCATAGATATAAGTTATATGAAAACCAATGAAAAATTAATCATAAAACTGGAAATCCTCAGGGGCTACTATATAGTTGTGGGGCAAACATCCTGTTCTCCTTTGCCCCTTAATCAGCACTGTTACCGGCCCCTACACTTAGGTCCTCAAGACCTAAGTAAGCTCCGTTTTACTCATAAAATATAAGACACAAATAATCTATATTTCAAGTTGACGTTATTTTCCTACAGAAAAACATTTTTCCATTCCGTCCAAATGTTTTGAGTCTGGATTTCTATAGTCATCACATTTAGAACCAAAATAAATGCAGAATATCCCTAGGCAAGCTTTACAAACCCTCCGAGACAATAATACAATACAAACAGTACTCCAAAGACAAGGCTATCTTCCTGGGGTTAAAACAACTTTCACTGTAAATGGGCACGATGGGGCAAAATGAACAGTGTGTTAACACTAAAAGGACATGGCATTGTCCTTCTAGGATGAGGCCCATTAAGGTCATTTTTTAAAAGCATGAAAGCATGGCCCAGTTATAATGAAATGAAAAGAAGTTAGCAAGTTGTTATGTGGGTTTTGCTGCGCACGTGATTTGGGCATAATCAGAAATTCTAATCATAAGAGGCTGCGGGAGCATTCTAGTTACAGAAGAGGGAGGGCCACTGCGTGTCAAACTCTCAGGAGGGAAATGGAGATTTATCGCCTCAGCGGTGAGGCAGGTGAATGATGGATGGGGCAGCTTACTGTCACTCCAGTGAATTTAGTGAGGAAGTGAAAAGCAGCCTTGGGGGGTATATGGAGAAAGAGCTGGGATTTATGAACTGAAATATGTATTTTAATGGAGTGGATTTCATGAATCCCAGTCTTACTTTAGCCACAGCTACAGTATTATGGATGAGCCTCAGACAGGGTTGTAATGAGACCTTTCAGACCAACTGAATGTACGTTATCATCATAAACCACACAGAATGTATCTGCAGGCATTCCACATCCATGAAGGTGAAGATCTAATTACACATTAAGTTTTTCTTTCTGCCAATAGAGATATTCGCTAAAGAGCAGGTTAACAAAATTAGATTTGTTGTCTTTTGTTTCCTGAGCCCAGGTACCTCTATCTATACCTAATTATGCGCTATTGATGTTTCTCGAGACAGTCATGGGAAGAGCAAAAAGCCCCAAGGGGAAGACTAAGAATAAAGAGCCTCCTGGTTTTGCTGCTCCCTTTCCTTGTTCTGATTATTTCAAAACCACAGGTTTGTAAGGTGAGCAAGTTGTATTAGCAATAGGTGAACTTCAAGGTCCTTCTTCTTCTAGGATTACATGAAATAAGAAAGGGACTATGACTCTATTTCATACCCAAACTACAGACTGACTCTAGACCCTTCAATGAAAAATAAAACCAAATACATAAAATAATAGCAGCTTACTACCAAATCATAAAACTACCAAAACATTAGCATGCAATATCTAAAAAATACCAAGTAGATTTATTGATTTTTGTTAGATTTGTTTAGGTGTTTTTATGCAAGTATATTCTGTATCTACATGTCTGTGGTAAAAATCACATTGTGTTTCTGTCTATTAAAATATTTTATTACTCAGCAAATAGGATGTCTATTATCAAAAAAAAAAAAAAACCCAAAAATAAATGTTGGTGAAGAGAGGAATTGGAATCCTTAGGTACTATTGATGGAAATGTAAAATGGTGCCACTACTGTGGTCAATGGTATGACTGTTCCTCAAAAAATTACATATAGAATTACCATATGATCTAGCAATTCCACTCCTGGATACACACCCAAAGGAAATGCAAGCAGGGACTTAAATCAATATTTGTACATCCATGTTTATAGCAGCATTATTCACAATAGCCAAAAGGTAGACAAAACCCAAGTGTCCATTTATGGATGAACAGATAAACAAAATGTGGTGTACGCATGCAATGGAATATTACTCACCCTTAAAAAGGAAGGAAATTCAACACATACTACGACAGGGATGAACCTTGAAGACGTTATACTAAATGAAATCAGTCATTCACAAAAGGACAAGTATTGTATGACTCCCCTGACATGAGATACCTGGAATCATCCAATTTTTAGAGACAGAAAAGAGAATGGTGGTTGCTGGAAGGAGGGGGGACGGGGAAGTTAGTGTTAAATGGGGACGGAATTTCAGTTTGGGAAGATGAAAAATTTCTGGAGATAAATGGTGATGATAGTTATACAACAACGTGAATGTAGTTAAAGCAGCTGTGCATTTAAAAATGGTTAAAACAGTACATCCTAAGTTACAGATATTTTACCACAATAAGAAATATTCTAATAACATAAAAAAATAATTAATATAGAAGTCCCAATTTTTCTTTAGAAATTGAATCACTTTAGCTTTCTGTTCTGACCAGATTTGGGGGCAATTTATGTTTCAATGTTTTTATTACAAGGAAAGCTGTTACCAGAAAGTGGGAGAAATAGATGGTTGGTAAGTAGAAGCAGCAAGTGCTCTCTATGACATGACTCCAAAGCAGGATGCAGGGCTGAAGTAGCTGGAAAAGCTACAAAGGCAAGTCAGGGAGTAAGGGCTCAGTCAACAGAGGCAGAGGGGCCATGGAGTTTAGAGGGAGATCAGGAGGGCTTTTGTAAATCATGAGTTTTAGTTTTGGAATCTCCTTCTCCAACCATAAAATGGCAGATTCATCAGATATTATTATTTTTGAATTGACTTCTGTCATCACATATTTATTTTCTTTCTTTTAATTAGTTTCACACATTTTTGCTTCTCCCACTGGATTGTAAGACCCTTCAGAATACAATCGATGCTACATTTATTCCCAACTTCCTTATAATTCACAATAAAGACATTCTTGCTAATGAATGAATGAAGGGGAATGAAGTAACACAGTGCCTGTCCTGTCAGAACTCATACGCAGGAAAATATTGATTTGTTTGTCAATCAAACAATTAGAACATATCTTAATTGATTATCTGAGCCACCTACTCGATTCAGAAAAAGATGTTCAAAAGATTTTCTTAATCTCCAAGTGCAGAACAAAATATACATTCTGGTGAATTGGATCTACCACAAAATAACAATGTATTGAGAATGATAAAATAAAATAATAAAAATAATAATAGTTAACATTTATTTAGCATTTACTAAACGCCAGACTCTGTATTAAGCACTTTTCATGGACTCTCTCTCTCTCTCTCTCTCTTTTAAGGTTTATTCATTTATTTGAGAGAGAGAGAAAGAGAGAAAGGGCCGAGGGAGGGGAAGGTGCAGAGGGAGAGAATCTCAAGCCGACTGCCCGCTGAGTGCGGAGTCTGACACAGGGCTCCATCTCACAACCCTGAGCCCATGACTTGAGCTGAAACCAAGAGTCAGATGCTCAACTGATTGAGCCACCCAGGCACCCCACGGATTCTCTTTTTTAATCTTTACAACAAATTTGGAGGTATTTATTTTTATTTTGCAGACAGAAGAATCCAAAGAGATAAGGTTAAATAATTTTTCCGAAGCCACATTCAAAATTATTAGGTTGATTATTTAAATCCAGAGAATTGAATCCAGATACTATAGAATTTTAAGACAAGTGCATGTTTCTTATCTGGACCAGGAGCACTTATTTTGCGCACTGTCAGGCCATCTAGCACATATGACTACTTAATTCAAAGTATGTGCTAACTATATAATGACTGTTGGTGAGATAGTGAGATCCTCATGATGATCACGGATTTATGGAGCTTTTTTTTAATTTTTAAAGGAGTGAACATTTTAGTTGTTTTTAGTAGTGAAATAGTTATTTAATCTTTGTCAGGGAGCACCTGCAAGCCTGGGGCTTTTTGTGGATTGCAATGTGAACAGATACATATTTAAAATAAAAGTGACAGCACTATTCTTACAAAAAAGGAGCTAAAATATTTCCTTAAGGAAAAGAGACAGTTAAAAGTAACTATTTTTTAATACAATAAAAGTGATTTAACTATTTAAAATGTATTATTAGTTATACATGCCAAAGAATTAAGTATACATGAGTTCCCAGTTTAAGTGCTCATTTGAAAATATCTCTTGCAAAGGATGACTCTATGGGGTGTTCATATAATATAAGTTCAGCCTTCTATTTAGCTTTTCAATATGCTGGACATACATGGTGTGTATAATACTGCTGATTGAATGCACATTCATTGGTAATTAGTATCTAGCCCATTTCGCACCTTTGCTTTAGTGCATGACCACGAAGACCTAGCCTATAGCTTCATTCTTCCAAAGGCCACATAGTTCTACACAGAGAAAATAGAGTTGCATGGAGCTTCTCTGTACCTTTAATCTTTAACCTTTCTAACTCTTGTCTGAATCATATGGTGTTGGGAAAGAGAGTTTCTATTGTGGAAACAAAACACAACTAAATAGAGCAAACAAAGACTACCACCCTAATCTCATCAGGCTACTCAAAATACATGCCCTGATTTATCAGTAATTAATGATAAAAATTTCTGTGTTTTTTTAATAAACCAATTTAATCATTATATTTATTTTTAAGGTTGTTTTAATGAAGAAAAACAGACATGCAGAAAAAAGAGTGTACAATGATTATGCATGTTAGTAATTTAGTATGGAGGGAATATTTCCATTTAATGACTCCCATGGTAAGCATGATCCTAATTTCTAAGACTATAGTCTGTTTCTCCCTTAGCATCAGGCTGTTATGAAGAAATGTATACTCACATTTTTGTTGGTCTATACCAAGGGATGGAAATTGCTGCATCAAAAGCCAGGCTTATATTTGATTTTAAAACAGCACCAAACCATTTGTAAAATTGGTTGTCTTATTTTCCATTCTTACCAGTATCTGAGAGTTCCCATTATCCACATCTTTGTCAATCTTATAAGCATCATAGAGTGGAGTTTTATTGTTGTATTAATCTGACTAATGTTTTCTCTTCATTGGAGCATTTCATACATTTATATTTCATATGTTGATGTTTTGTGATATAAATTTATAATGTCACCATTTGCTTAACATATGTTCCACTTACCTCTTCTGCTCATTCATGAGTCCATCCAAAGCTATGCTCTGCTCTCTGCCTTTTCAGTCCCTTCTAGCTTCATCTGAGGCCCTGGCGAGAAAAGCAGCCCTGGTTATAATTTTTATAAGCATCCTACTGTATATGTTCATATATACACACATATATATACATGTTAAACATATATATATATACACACACATATACACATTAAAATTTTATTTCTTTTAGAGAGAGAGAGAGAGTGTGAGCATGCATTTGGGTGGGGAGGCAGAGGGAGAGAATCTCAAGCAGACTCTGTGCTGAGTGCAGAGTCTGACGCGGGGCTCGATCTCACAACCCTGAGATCATGACTTGAGTAGAAACCAAGAGTCGGACACTTAACTGCCTGAGCCACCCCGCACCCCTGTATATGTTCATATATTGGTGCCTTTTGTGTGCTAGGCATTTTATATACCTTATCTCATTTTCTCTTCAAAAAAATATTTGAGAGAGAAGAGGGAAGGAAGGGGGGGCAGGGAAAGAAGTTAAGTAATGTAGCCAGGGTCAGATTCACAGATTCAGGAAGCTGGAGAGGGATGGGATCAAGTTTATTTAATTCCACAGTCCATACCATTTTTTAAAACATCACAGTGCCTTTTATAGTAGCAGACTGCTCACATTCGCTTTTTAAATATAATAGATTTTATAATTCTACTTAACAAATGGCTACATCTTTCTTTAAGAATATTTAACTATAATTATTATAAATTATCTATATTATAATTTATATATATAAATTATAAATATTTATATATTATTTATATATTTTATATATATATTATATATAAAATATATAAATTATTCCAATCAAGGAAACCTATATGTCTATGCACACACACACACACACACACACACACTAATGTGTGTATATACTTATATATAATTTGAAAATTGTTCTTCCCCCTTTATTTATATATATATTTGTATATGTGCATGTTTTTTTGTATGTATATAAAATTTAGAATATATTTTCTTCTTTCTTCTCTTTTAAATAATTATAATCAAAGAAGTCAACAAGTTAGAAATACCTACTTTTAATTACTTCTTAAAGACTTCTAATATAAAACTAAGGATTTTTAATATAAAACTAAGAAGATTTTAGGAAGTCAAACTTTTAATAAATAATATTGACTTTATTTCTTAAAATATTCATTTTTTTCTCCTTGGCAAATGTTAACAGAAATGAAATGATTTACATGATTTGGGATATATGATGCTGCTAAAGTCCAATACCTGAAAAGTGTTAACATAAAAAAAAAAATTGAAAACTGTCAACATTAGCCAGAGTAATCTGAATCATTTTAAACTTTAAAATAGCCAGTTACTATTGATACTTCCATTTTTAAATGTTGGCATTCTACCTTTACATATCTACATGTTCTTAGTGTTTAAAATAATCATAACAGCAATCATATTCCAAATATTACTGTTTGTTTCCTATGTTGAAAACCTGACTTTTGCCAGTGAACTAGTTGACTCCCATTACAAACGTAATGTGAAATATTTCAGATTTTGTTTTTCCTTCTTGAGTGCAAGCACCCATAGAGTGTTAGAAGTCACCAAGACATTCTTAGAGAATCACATCTGTCCAAGGTCCAGGAAAGTAACACATAAATACAGGGCAAAGAAATTCATCAACATCAACATCAACATCAGAAAGGCACGGGAGAAGTGTATGTTCTTCCCTGGTCTGATTTTGAACTGGAATTCTCTGAGGATTGCTTTGAGAGACTCCCTTTCCTTTTTCCTCCTCCCTGTGTACTGCCCAGCACACTAGTGTGCCCTTGGGTTCTTGTACTCAATTTCTTTCCCCCAGGATTTCCTTTGACAGAATTGTTACTGTTGTTTGTAATAAAAATCCAGAAGAGTTGGGCTGTGCTTTACCATTTCAAAGGATTTTCAGGTCAATGCTTTTCTTGTGCTTTAAAAAAATGCAAACTTAATTTTATATGGTGTTTAATGAACCCGTGATAAATATGAAAAATTCTATGTTTGAATTTAATGTAGGACCTCGGTTCTTCATATTAAGGAATGATTGAGACATTAGGTCAGCCTTTCTATGGAAAAGAAGTTATGCACAGTTGAAAAAATACAGAAAAATAATTATTTTGTGTCCATTTTGTGCTAGCTACTATACATACATTACCTTATTTAACTCGTAAACTCTCAAAGTAGTTACTATGACCTCTATTTTGCAGACGAGTAAGCAGGTATTAAAGACAGCAAGTATTATGATTTATATTCAGTGGCTACAAATGAGGAGTTCAGGATTGAACTCAGGTAAGCCTGTTCTCCAAAGCCCCTGGTCCTTTCACAAAAATATCTGCTTTGCCAGACTTGTAACTAATGTTAATAAACAGACAAATAATACAACAAATCTATGCAGGCAATTTTTTCTAATCTATTTGTCTCCATGCATGGGAAACAGGATGGCATCATGGTGGATAAGAGCACAATTTTGGACGTCAGCAAGCATAGATTCCAATCTGACTCTAATACTTATTAATTACTTTACCTCTAATACCTATTAGAGTATAAACCTAAAGTAGCCTCTCTGAGGCTCTGTTTTCTCATGTGTAAAGTGGGAATAATAACAGCATCTAGATCATAAGGTTACGTTAAAAATAAGAATGAAAATTAAGTGTTTAACACTGCATTACATACAGTAAGAGTGCAGAAACATTGCCATAATTATAGTATCTGTTGTGAACTTTAACACATGTAAAAACAATGTAAAATAATGTGCCTATTAGTAGCAAAAAAAGAGTAAGTTCTGATTTACCACTGTGATAGATCTAAAAAGCATAACTGATTGGCTGAGACTCATCAATAAAGGCATTTATCATCACTTAAAAACATAAGTAATCCTTAAAAAATAAAACAAGGCAAAATCAGAGAGGGAGACAAACCATAAGAGACTCTTAATCATAGGAAACAAACTGAGGGTTGCTGGAGGGGAGGGGCATGAGGGGATGGAGTAACTGGGTGTTGGATATTAAGGAGGGCAGGTGATGTAATGAGCACTGGGTGTTATATAAGACTGGTGAATCACGGACCTCTACTTCTGAAACCAATAATACATTATATGATAATTAATTGAATTTAAATAAAAAAATATGTGTAGGGTCACCTGGATGGCTCAGTCAGTTGAGCTTCTGACTCGGTTTCAGCTCAGGTCATGATCTCAGGGTGGTGGGATTGAGCCCCAAGCCCCAAGGCCCCGCATGTAGCTCTGCCTTGGTCACAGTGGCAGAGTCTGCCTCCGCCCCTCCCTCTGCTTATACTCTCTCTCATGTGTGCTCTCTCTTTCTCAAATAAATAGATAAATAAAATAAAAAAAATAAAAACCCCCCAAAAACAAAAAACAGAAAGCATAAGTAATCCTTAAATTGGTAATAAAAGTGTCAGTACAAGCACAATTGCATTTGCTTGTCATTAATGGACTTCAGATTGACCAAGTAACTAAAGACTTGAAATGCCCATGTCCTCAATTCTTTGCTTGAATATTCCTCTGCATCCGGTAAGGGCTACAAACCATGGATATCAATTGTAAAATCCTTAATGAAATCCAGGAGCTTACATAAAACTTTGAACCACTTGCAATTGTTTGGTCTAGAGTTTTCTGCAAACTAGTGGTGCACGAGAAACCCCTACAACATAACAGCTACAGCAATGAACTATAAATAAATAACTTGTAGCTGTAAGGAACAAAGGCACTCATCCAGTTTAGCATTTTATTCAGCTCAACAGTGATACAATTTCAAACTGGTGTCATTGACTAAGGTTGAGTTTATAGGTTGTCACGACCGCAGTTCCAAGCGCTGAGAGTTTTTTCAGCACCTCATGGTATCACAGTGGGGGTAATTTTCTGATCATTAATTTTAATTTCTTTCTCTCTCTCTCTTTCTCTTTGGCCTGCTTTGCATAGTGACCTGCAGAATATATCACCCTCTTAATGGTAGGTCACAAACTGGAATAGGGAGAGATGTCATACTGCATTGAGTCTGTAGAAAAGAAAGATTTTCAAATCTTTGGAAGGGATAAGAAGCCTAGTGTATCCAATTTGGTTCCACAATGAAAATCTACCATTTTACCTCTAAGATGAACCACTTAAGTGTTATATGTTTTTCACATATAATATATTCACAATGTTTTAAGTTCACACATCCCTCCCCATGTGAATACAAGTCTAGTGGGAATATATATATTTTTTTAATCTTTAAATTTTTTATTGTTATGTTAATCACCATACATTACATCATTAGTTTTTGATGTAGTGTTCCATGATTCATTGTTTGTGCATAACACCCAGTGCTCCACGCAGGACATGCCCTCTTTAATACCCAGCACCAGGCTAACCCATCCCCCCACCCCCCTCCCCTCTAGAACCCTCAGTTTGTTTTTCAGAGTCCATCATCTCTCATGGTTCGTCTCCCCCTCCGATTTACTCCCTTTCATTCTTCCCCTCCTGCTATCTTTTTTTTTTCTTAACATATATTGCATTATTTGTTTCAGAGGTACAGATCTGTGCTATGGTGAGTGCTGTGAATAGTGGGAATATTTTTAATAGTGTAACAAAGTATTTTTAAATTTTATCAGAAATGTCTTACATAGTAATTTGTGTCCAGTTTACACTTGTCATTCATCTACAGAAGAACTTGTGACTTAGAGAAGCCATTACTGTGTCTTGCTTTGTTCCCATGAGGGACAATACTTAAAAGTGAGCTGGCCTGGGTTTCAACGCAACTTTTTTATGGGCTCTGAAATTTGAATATCATACTTTTCATGGTTCACGAAATATTATTTTATTTTTTCCAAGCATTTTAAAATGAAAAAACTTCTTAGCTCATCTACCATACAAAAATGGTGGTGGGCTGGATTTGGCACATGGGCTGGCTATAATGTGTTTACTTCCATACCAGGTGATTGAATTGAAAGAATGGACATACCATACTCTTGATTTATGGAAACCAAGTGCACATCTATGAATGTTTATCTTACTTGTGCAAAGATTACCTGGTCATTCACTGGAAAGAGCATTCCCAAACTCTTCCACTAAAACAGCGCAATAGGCTAATGTCTTCTTGAAAAAGTAATCCTTCATCCTTTGACAAATAGAGCTAAGTCAATTTTTTGTAAGTTACGTAGCTCTTATCTGATAGGAAAGAAACTATATTCATGGTCTATATTCTCTAGGAATACCAAAGTATAATTTATTTTGATTACAAAGACAAATTCATATTTTTTTTAAATATTTTATTTATTTATTTGACAGAGAGAGACATAGTGAGATAGGGAACACAAGCAGGGGGAGTGGGAGAGGGGGAGAGGCAGGCCTCCCGCAGAGCAGGGAGCCGATGCGGGGCTCGATCCCAGGACCCTGGGATCATGACCTGAGCCAAAGGCAGATGCTTAATGACTGAGCCACCCAGGTGCCCCGACAAATTCATATTCTTGTGTCATTAATAATATCAAATTCATTCATTAGTCTAAACCATACTATTATGACTTTGTATCAAATAACTATAAGAATAGATTTGTTTAAAAGCAGAAAACACGTATGTTGCAGGCTACGTGAATGTTTGTAAAAGGAGGTAACTACCTCCTTTAATTTTTGAAGTGTCAAAGAAGCTCACTTTTATAAATAACCAAATGATTTTTTATAAAGTCAATAATAGTGGCAATAAAGTATGAATAGAACAATAACCTCATTTCTTAATCTCTTTGGGCCTCCGTATCTTCAAGGATTAAAAAACAACATCTTTTGGCACCTAGTGGCTCAGTCAGTCAAGCATCTGACTTCAGCTCAGGTCCTGATCTCAGGGTCCTGGTCAGGCACCAGGTCAGGCTTTGCTCTCAGTGGGGAGTCGGCTCGTCCCTCTGCCCCTCCCTCTGCTCATGTTCTCGTTCTCTCTCTCTCTCTCAAATAAATAAATAAAATCTTTAAAGAAAATCAACAATGTTTTTTCATGGTTTTATGTAATTTCTTTGTAAATGGTGACTTGTTATAAACATAACAAAAAATTATTAAAGTACCTATTTCAAACTTCAAAAATTGTGAGTGTATATATATATGTATATATGTACAATTATTTTTAAGATTTTATTTATTTGACAGAGAGAGACACAGTGAGAGAGGGAACACACACAGGGGGAGTGGGAGAGGGAGAAGCAGGCTTCCCACAGAGCTGGGAGCCCGATGTGGGACTTGATCCCAGGACCCTGGGATCATGACCTGAGCTGAAGGCAGACACTTAAAGACTAAGCCACCCAGGCGCGCCTATATGTATAATTTTTAAGTAAAAATATTATTGAATTTATTCAAAATTTGGAATTAGTTCTTGGAAATAGGAATTTATTTGAATGTGTGTTTGTGGGTATAGGACATAAGGTAGTTGTGTATATATTTGCAAGAAGCTTAAATTTACATTTTAAACATATAGTTTCAGTAAATTTGCCCACAAGTCTTTTAAACTTACGTCCTTCCCCAGAAAAGATGTATAAAGTTGTGCTGGGGAATATGACTCAGTTTTTCAAATTAGCATTCATGAAGTTTGGTGGGTAAGTCTTAGCAGAACATATTGAAAATGTAGCTATAATTGTTTACAAGCTCTTCCACTCCTGTGTTTTTTAATATCAGCATTTAGAAAGCCCCGAGGATGCATTTATGTGAATAAAAAGAACCTACATCACATGGTTAGGTGACTGTGTTTTCTTTGCTCTGAAGATTTACTGTCACAAAAACAAGTTTATATTTTGTAGCTGATTTAAATTTTAAAATTAATGAATGTTCAGTTTTTAAAAGTGGAAACAATGAAAAATATAAAGAAGACAAAAATTCACACACTGTCCCACTTTTCCAAATAAAAATCACATTTAATCTTTTGGTGAATTTTAGATCTATTTACATTTAAACTATTGGAATTAAAATTTACATAACATTTGCATGCTGATGCTTTTAACTTAATATTATGCCATAATCCTTTTTCCAAGGTTGTCGTACAGGATGCAAAAAAGCATCAGGGCTTGATCAGAAGATAAAATAAGAAGGCACTTTATTATTGGGATTTGATCTGATGGAACTGTGAAGGCAGGTTAGACAGTCTGCGTAAAGCTGTCCTTTGGTGCAAGAGCCTGAAGCTAGCGGGGCAGGCCATAGGGAGAGATGGAGAGCCATAAAGTAGAGGAGCAGAATTCTCTAGGAACCTCCCAGGGTGAGCTGGGACTGATGAAATTGGACTGGAACAGAGACTGGTTTCTCACAGCCCCCAAACCTCCAGCTTTGATAATGGAGAGAACCTGCAAAGAAAGCAGGCATCCACCCTCAACAGCAAAACACACACCTGGCCCCTGTCTGGAGACGCTGCTGAAGGAGTACCACGCAAGCTAAGGAGCTATGGCCTGGTGTGGACCCGCCCAACAACGACAAGCAGGAGCGGCAACAGCATGGGGTACCCTGCTCAGCCCTTCCCCATGAGGGAAGAACACGGATGCCGTGGCTTTACCTCACTTTCCAACACATAAAATGGCCCACTCTGGCATGCCTAATTCAGAACTGCGCAGAAAACGGAAATCCGTCTCTTGCTCAAGTGAGCACAGTACAGATCTACCACCAACATTTTCATTTTAACGCCTATACAATAGTTCACGGCGCGGGCATATTAGAGTTAGTACCACGATGTGCAATGATTGAATATTTGGGAACACTGAGATGCCTAATAGTATTTATATATACTTTATTACTTTGCACACTGTCTCAAGGGATCATGTGGTTGGCACTTGTTAGATGTCAAAATTTACTGATTCTTCTGCTGTTTAACTGACCTAATGCTTTCCTTCAGGTTTCAGCTTAAGACTGAAAGTCAAGAAGTCTTTCCTGATTTTATAAAACTTGTTAGTGGTCCTCCACGGTGCTCTACTGCAGAGTCCTTACTTTTCAGTGTGATTGCATAAGCACTAGATTCTAAATTACTTGAAGGTAGACAAAGTATCTCACTTACTGTTGGATCTCCAGTTTTTAGAAGTAGGTAAGTAATCAGTGCTTTTGAATTCATGAAATCAAAACTGTTAGCTAAACCAAGAAGATATATTCTTTTATCTATTTGTTTTCCTTAATTTAAAATATACTCTGTTTCCTTCAGAAAAATAGAATGAAGACCAGCTTCCCTCCGGCCTCATTTCAGCCCCAAATAACAATGTTTTGAGGTTTTCTGTTTTGGGTCAACTATTATTCTTTTTAGATCTAATTTAATTTAATTAAAACGTTTAAAAAATTGGATTATAGTTGATACACAATGTTACATTAATTTCAGGTGTACAACATAGTGATTTGATAACCCTATATATTATGCTATGCTCCCCACGAGTGTAGCTACCATCTGTCACCATACAACACTATTACAACACCATTGAATATATTCCCTATGCTATACTTTTCATTCCTATGATGTGGATCAGCTGTTATCAAAGTTAATAAGCAATAGCTTAAAAAAAGAAGCAATAGCTCTGTACCATACTTCTGCTAAGTATATCGTGAAGAAACTCCAGTTAATTCATTGTTATTCTTTTGGCAAATATTCATGTGAACTACATATTAATACTGATATTCATGCCATTGTCTCTGATTCATCTGTTATTCAGAGTACTTTTACAAATAATAGCTTCAACTTAAAGATGAGAGGAGGGACTTTAAATAAAGGACAAACACAAGAAAACGTAATGCCTGAATATTTTGTTTTCTGTTACTACTGTCAGTATATGTAAAAGGTTCATTTTTGGGGCACCTGGGTGGCTCAGTCGTTAGGCATCTGCCTTGGGCTCGGGTCACAATCCAGGGTCCTGGGATTGAACCCCGCATCGGGCTCCCTGCTCGGCGGAAGGCCTGCTTCTCCCTCTCCCACTCCTCCTGCTTGTGTTCCCTCTCTTGCTGTCTCTCTCTCTCTCTGTGTCAAATAAATAAATAAAATCTTTAAAAATAAATAACTAAAAAGTTTGCTTTTGTGCTATTCTAAACATAATCAGTTATTGGAACCCTATTTATGTTGAGCTGGGAGTGTTGGAACGATAGTAGGCTTGTCTCCAAAATTTATGAGATGGCCAAATCTATTACAACACTTTCTATGATACTTTCTTTTTGCGTATTTTGGCTTTATTTTCCACCCAAATTGCAAAGTTCTAAGGTAGTTAATTATTAAATAGTTACCACATTTTCCAAAGCATTTTGTTACCAGTAACTCATCCTTTTCATCATTTGATAATATCTCTGGGTTTGATGAAGTCAGCTTTTAAGAGTGTGATCAGAACTTATTCAGTATTGTATTTCCCTCACCTCTCTGCCCCTGGTACTCATGCTTTTATGACTTCGGTTTTGTTAGCTTCCATATAAAAATGAGATTATGCAGTATTTCTTTTTCAGTGTATGGCTTATTTCACCTAGTATAATGTTCTCTAGGTTCATACATGTTGTCAAAAATGGCAGGATTTCCTTCTTTTTTTTAAGACTGAGTAATATTCCATTGTATACATATACCATATTCTCTTTGTCCTTTCATCTGTCAATACTTAGGTTGTTTCCATATCCTGGCTATTGAGAATAAAGCTGTAATGAACATGGGATTGCAGGCATCTCTTTGAAATATTGATTTTATTTGCTTTGGGTACCTGCGTAGAAGTGGGATTGCTGGAGATCTAATATATAACATGGTAGCTGCAGTTAATAATACTCTATTGTATACTTGAAATTTGATAAGAGACATCACACACACACATGAAAATCATAACTATGTGAGATGACAGATGTGATAATTAGCTTGATTGTGGTAATTTTTTCACAATGTATACATATATCAAAACATCATGTTGTATGTCTTAATTATATATAATGTCTGGTATACTTCAATAAACCTGGAAAAAATTTATATATAGCTTCTATATATCTTCTCCCATTCAGTAGATTGCCTTCTAGTTTTGTTGTTTTCTTTGTTGTGCAGAAGCTTTTTATTTTGATGTAGTCCCAAGAGTTTATTTTTGCTTTATTTTCCTGGCCTTAGGAAACCTCTCTAGAAAAATGTTGCTATGGCCGATGTCAGAGAAAGTAGTGCTTGTGCTCTCTTCTAGATTTTTATGGTTTCAGTTTTCACATTTAGGTCTTTAATCCATTTTGAATTTTATTTTTATGTATGGTGTAAGAAAGTGGTCCAGTTTCATTCTTTTGCATGTACCTGACAAGTTCTCCCAACACCATTTGTTGAAGAAACTTTTTCCCATTGGATATTCTTTCCTATTTTGTTGAAGATTAATTGATCATATAATTGTGGGTTTATTTCTGGATTTTCTGTTCTGCTCCACTGATCTGTCTACTTTTGTGCCAGTACTGTACTGTTCTGATTACTACAGCTTTGTAGTATAACCTGAAGTCTGGAATTGTGATACCTCCAGCTTTGTTTTTCTTTTGCAAAATTGCTTTGGCCATTTGGGATCTTCTGTGGTTCCATATTTTTTTTGTTCTAGTTCTGTGAAAAATGCTGTTGGTATTTTGATAGGGATTGCATTAAATCTGTAGATTGCTTTGGGTACTATAGACTTTTTTTTAATTTTATTTTATTACGTTATGTTAATCACCGTACATTACATCATTACTTTTTGATGTAGTGTTCCATGATTCATTGTTTGCATATAACACCCAGAGCTCCATTCAATACGTGCCATCTTTAATACCCATCACCAGGCTAACCCCTCCCCCCACCCCCCTCCCCTCTAGAACCCTCAGTTTGTTTCTCAGAGTCCATAGTCTTTCATGGTTTGTCTCGGGTACTATAGACATTTTAACAATATTTGTTCTTCCAATCCATGAGAAGGGAATGACTTTCCATATCTTTTGTGTCATCTTCAATTTCTTTCATCAATGTTTTATCATTTTCAGAGTACAGGTCTTTCACCTCTTTGATTAGGTTTATTCCTAGGTATCTTATTATTTTTGGTGCAATTTTATTTATTTATTTATTTTTTTGAGACTTTATTTATTTATTTGACAGAGAGAGCCACACAGAGAAAGAAGACAAGCAGGGGGCGAAGCAGGCTTCCCGTGGAGCAGGGAGCCCGATGTAGGGCTTGATCCCAGGACCCTGGGATCATGACCTGAGCCAAAGGCAGACGCTTAACAACTGAGCCACCCAGGTGCCCCTTTGGTGCAATTTTAAATGTGATTGTTTTCTTAATTTCTCTTTCTGCTGTTACATTATTAGTATATAGAAATGCAACAAATTTTTGCACATTGATTTTTATCCTGCAACTATACTGAATTCAACTATCAGTTCTAGTAGTTTTTTGAATACCCTGAGAATTTCATATATATTATGTTGTTTTGCTGATTGGAATTTAGTGAAAAGTTATATATGAGAAATATTGCTACTTGGATTATACAGTTTTGAAATATTATCTTTGTCATGTTTGTATTGCTGGATGTATTTGTGCTTAAGCTTGTTCAAAAATTCTTTTCCCTAGGGATAAGAGAGATCATAATTCAATGGCCTAATTTTATTCTTCCTGGGTGATTTCACAGTTTCTTCTTCATAGACTGAAAGGGAACTGCTAGATCAGTTTCATTTCATTGTGTGGAATACATTTCACCTGTCTGGTACCCCAGAGGAGTAATATTCAGTTCTCAAAAGCTAAGCAACTGATCTGCAGCGTGGAAAGGACGAAGAAGACAGAGTCAAGACGGCTGAGGATTGTTGCTATTTCATAATCAAGCACTTTCATCCACAGATCCATATCTTATTTCTTTTCTTAATCCCAAACATAGAGCAATGTCAAGAATATGGAGGATAATCAATAACTTTTCAAATGAAAGAAAGGTTAGTAGCGCCTGATAGAAAAACAGGTATTACCTTAGAAAGAGTTCTACAGCTGATATTTCTGGGAATATACTTCAGATATCTTATTGTTGAAGTTGGTGCTCTATATGGGCTGCAAAACATGAGACATGAGAAAGATGTAACATGAGAAAGGTGTCATTTACTACAGTCTGCATCACCCTGCCTGCCAGGCAAAAGTTGGAGACAGTGGGATACTCCAAATGCATCGGGACTTCCTGATGTATGTAAATGGGGCTCCAGTTCTTGCTGGTTTTCCTCCTCTTACCAAAAGCATAAGCTGAATTCCCTTGAAATTCCCTTGAAGTTCCACTTAGTTAATGGTTTAAGAGCCCCATACTACTTTTCCTTTAAATTGCTGCTTATCTGTGTACTACAGACTAGACATAAGGAAAGACCATGGCCCAGCTGGGGGCACAAGGAGAAAAGGAGGAAATTGACAGGAAACTACACACATAATAGAAGTACTAAGCCCTTGCTCTACCTTCCTATTAGTTCATGTGACAGCAAGCAAAAATGATGGGGGCTCCCATTTAGATTTTGATAAACTTAAACTAAATGCAATGTTACCATTCTCAATTGCAAAACCTATTTCCAAAGACACAGTGAACATAGTGCCTTATTTAGATTCTGGGTCATTCCAAAAAGGGATTTGATTTGGGTTGCATATGTACATAGAATGAGTGGTAAACTAGGAGAAAATTGATAATAAAGTTTGAAAAATAAGGTATAAACTAAAGTAAGGATAGTTCATAAGCAGAGGACAGGACATACGATTTTCTATGGAATTTTAGAATTGATCAATAAAGTATTTTCTTATCTTCCTAGTTGTCAGGATATATAGCTCCATAAAATGAATGTCTATGGATTACAGAAAGGGACAGACATATTATTTTTCCTGGTATTTAAACTTGTAAGACGTTTCTACTGTGGCTTACGAAGGAGAGACAGTATAATGCACTTAACATTTTCATGATAAAAATAATAGTGAGTTTCAAATAACTGTTCCTTGATGAAAGCCAATGTCACAATGCCAAAGGATAGTGCATTTAAGGCAATTGTGCAAGGGGCCAAAAAAAAAAAATTGGCTCCCAAACACCATTTTCAATATCTAGGTTGATCCAAAAATATATTCAGTCAACATACAATGGTTCTTACCACTTACTATGGTATTCCATAAAGGTAGACAAATATCAATGGACTATTAAAGAGTTCCGAAATAGGTCTACACTTATACAGACCATTCACATTTTTTTTTGGAGGGAGAGGTGTGGGGGAGGGCAGAGGGGGAGAGAGAATCTTTTTTTTTAATTTAAGATTTTATTTATTTATTTAAGAGAGAGAGAGAGAGAGAAGCAGACTCCCCATTGAGCAGGGAACCTGATACAGGGCTCTCTTCCAGGATCCTGAGATCATGACCTGGGCCAAAGGCAGATGCTTAACCGACTGAGCCACCCAGGTGCTCAGGAGAGAGAGAATCTTAAGCAGGCTTCACGCTGGGCACAGGCTGGGGGCTCAATCTCATAACCCTGAGATCATGACCTGAGTTGAAATCAAGAGTTGGATGCTTAACCCACTGAGCCACTCAGGAGCCCCCAGACTATTCATTTTTCACAAAAGTGCTAATGAGGAATGAAAGCTTTTTCAACAGGTAGATATCCATATGGAAAAAATGAACTTCAACCACTACAATGTGCCATTTACAAAAAGTAATTTGTTACGGGTCATAGATCTAAATTTAAAAGCTAAAACAATAAGACTTCTAAGAGAAAATCACAACCTGGGAATAGATCTAGATTTTTTTATGTCATTAATTATTGATAGAGAAGGGCTTACTATTGCCACTGGTAATTGTTCTCTGTCTTGTAGCTTGTCTCTTCTTTCCTCTCTTGCTATCTTCTTTTCTGATTCGTTGATTTTTTTTTACATGCTTTGATTCTATTCTCATTTTCTTTTTTTTTCTTGAAACTTCCATAGGTGTTTTCTTGGTGTTCAGTTTGAGGGTACATAAAACATCTTAGTTATAATAATCTATTTTAAACTGGTAACTTCAATCGCAAACAAAACCTGTATACTATTACTCCCCCCCACATACTTTAAGTTATTGATATCACTAATTACATCTTTTTACTAATGATGTACTATATAGTGGTTAATGAATGTAATAAAAATGCAAAAAAATACATCTTTTTAGATCATGTACCCATTATTATAATAGATATAGTTTTTGAAAGACTTTGTTTTTCTAGAGAAGTTTTGGCATCATAGCAACATTGAGGAAAATATACAGAGTGTTCTCATATTCCCCACATCTCCCACATGCATTGCCTCTTCCGTTATCCACATCCACCACAAAAGTGGTGTATTTGTTACCACAACCAATGAACCTACAGTGACTCAGCCTAATCACCCAAAGTCCATAGTTTGCATTAGGGTCCATGCCAAGTACTTTACATTCTGTGTGATTAGATAAATGTATAATGACACATACCCATCACTTTAGTATCATACAGATATTTTCACTGTCTTAAAAATTTTCCCTGCTCTACCTATTCATGCCTTTTATCTCCTTCCCATTGCCCAACCCCTGGAAACCACTAATCTTTTCACTGTCTCCATAGTTTTTCCTTTTCCAGAATGTCATAGATTTGGACTCATACAATCTGCAGCCTTTCAGGTTGGCTTCATTCACTTAGCAACATGGCTTTAATCTTCCTGCATGTCTTTTCATGGCTTGATAGCTCAATTTCTTTTTAGAGCTGAGTAATATTTCACTGATGTGCCTACCATTTATCCATTTACCTACTAAAACCTTCACTGCTTCCAAGTTCTGGCAATTATGATTAAAGCTGCTATAAACATTTTTGTGCAGATTTTTGCATAGACATAACTTTAGCTTCTTTGGGTAAATACCAAAGAGCATGATTGCTGGATTGTATGATAAGAGTAAGTTTAGTTTTATAAGAAACAACCAAACTGTCTTCCAAAGCAGCTATACCATTTTGCATTCCCATCATCATTTAAGGAGAGGTCCTGTTGCTCCACATCCTCATCAGCATTTGGTGTTGTCAGTGTTCCAGATTTTGGCCATTCAAATAGTTGTATAATAGTAGCTCATTGTTGTTTTAATTTGCATTTCCCTGAGACCCAGGGGCCCCTTGAACCTTTCCTGTGCCTATGTCTTCTCTAGAGTTAATGCATGCAAATTGCAAATTAGAGAAATTTGCCAAGATCTTTTTTTCAGGAGCTTTTAATCTCGTTTCCTCTGGTGTCTATTTGCAAGACTGCAGTCTCTGGAGCTGCTGCAGGCTACCCAGCTGTCTTTAATTTTCAGAAGTCCCCAGGCTTCGAGAGTATGCCGGGGTTTTTCAGTGGTTTGAGTTGAGTGAGATAGAAACCATTCCCTTGGACAGCCCCCTGAAAAGTCTGACCATTGGTGTACGGGCTTTTCTTTCCCTCCCCAGGGAGAAGTTGGGAGCTGGGAGTTTCCTCCTGAAGTGTGGTGCTGAGCTGAGGAAAGAGACTAAGGTGGGTGAACAATCACAAATTTTCCTACTGGCTTTGAGAAGGTTGGTATCATGCTCACTTTGGCGGGGGGGGGAGGAGCCTCTAAACTGGCTTCTGGATTCCCCACAAAGGGCATTCATGCATGTATCATTGGTGAGTCAGTGTCTCTGTGAGAAGAATGGATGGTCTTTCCACAGTCAGAAGTACTGACTGCTCTCTGGGTAACCAACACCATAGTCATGTGGAAAAGCATGGCCTGGTTTTTGGCTGTTACAATCACCATGAAAAATGAGTAGATCCAACTTTGTCACTGAATACTTAAACTATCCAGATCCTTAGTCACATCTGTGCGAAACTGGAAAAGCTGAAAGTATTGATTAACAATTATGGGTTCATCTCAGAGCAAGAGGATAGGAATTAGATGTGAGAATAAGTACATTTCTTTTGGGAAATCAACCCATTTTTATACTCACTAGAGGTAACTAGCCCCTGATGAAGCCCAAGCTCTCCTTTATATTTCTCTTATTTTCTTTTTAAAATCACCTTAATAGGTTATGTGAGGTTGCTTCTTACAAGAAAATAATGGATCTATATAGGATAATTTTAAAAGGGATACTATGTACTCTAAAGTACTCTAAATTCTAACCTTTACCAAATAAGAGGTCTTGTTAGTAATTGCCGACTTTTCTCTCTTCAGTCCTTAGACCTCTTAACAACTCAATCAGTAATTGATTTTGTAACAGTCAGAAATCAGGGAAATAACATTTCCAGTGAGACCTCGAAGGACACTGCAGATTGGCAGAAATATATAGGTCAGATTAATATCTGCTTGTTTCCAGGTAATTTTACATTTAACACATTTGCATTAGTAACGTGCAAGCTTTTTAGCAAGATTCGCAACACATCAGGAAAAAATTTAGAAAGCCAGAAATAACATTAATGTCTTTAGTCATTTAGGGAGAACATATCCACACCCTAGAAAGTTAAGCTCAGAAAAATGCCTTTACAAGTTGCTAAAAAATACATGGAATTTAAGTGTCATGTATTTAGTATTTATGTATTATTTAACCAATATTTCTTGAATACTGTGTAAAAACAGTTGTGAAAGCAATGTGATGAATAATTCCATGACTCATACACAAATAAACTTAATAAAGTTCATTATGGAATGAGTACCATGGGAAAGATGTAATATATTACAGAAATTCAGAGGATGGAGTGACCACTGCACTGGAGAGAAAAGGCTGTTAGCTCCTGAGGGAAAGAACCATGCTTATGTTATATTGCTCACTAGGGCATATCACAGGGTCCAGGAAGAGTTGAATGAATGAACTCAAATGTACTTCTTCAATAAGGTAGTTCAATTTAAGCTGTGTCATGATTTACAGAGAAAGGAGGAGGCACTTCAGGCAGAGTAAGTGGTATACTTTGAGCCATATTAAAAAAAAAACACAAAACTATGGGACATATCCTAAATAATTAATTCAGTTTAAGTGCAAAATTATATGTGATGAGGCTAGCAAGGTAGATGAGAGCCACTTGGTACAGGTGCTTTAGCTATTATGCACTAGGTAATTGGGAGCTAGGGAGGTTTTTGAGCAGGAGTGTAAGAGGACTAAATATCCTTTGGAACAATTAATCTGATAGAAATATATAGGATAGACTGGAGGCAAGAGAAACTCATTAGACAACTGCACTATTTGTGGCAAGACTTAAGGGCCTAACATGATGAGAAGGAGAGGCGAAATGGGAATATATATGAAATTATATAATGGAGGTAGAATTGTTAAGACTTACTGACCAACAGGATATAGATGGTGAGGTAAAAGAGGAGAGAAAAATTGAGATAACTAATTGTCCAAACCTGATTGAGGTAGGGAGTTTTGCCATGACCAGAAACACTGAAGTTAGAAAAGGGGGCTAGTCTTAAGCGAGAAGGAAAGAGGTCACATTTACAACGTCGTTGGGACTTCAAAGTGAAGAAGTACACAAGGTGGTTGGAAGGCAAGGCGAAGACGATATTAGAGATTCAGCTGGGAAATCATTTGTCAAGAAGTAACAGTCAAATCTTTAGACATTAATGAAGTACTAAAGGAAGAGAGGAGCTCTGGACAAAAGGGAGCAAATAAATGCTTGGGAGAATGTTTTTGGGCACGGCGGTGGAAGGGGAAGATGGAGCCAGCTCTGTGTAGAGACAGATGGATTCAGGCTATGGCACTTGGGTGCGGACCTACAATTACAAAGCTAAGAGCATTTTTTTTTTCCTTTAAGTGTATTTGTATTTGGGGTTCAGGAAGATAATGAATGTTTAATATAGATAACATTGCATACATTCATTTAACTGACTTTTTGTTAGATAATTTTAATTTTTTATTTTACTGTGGCAAGAACATTTAACATGAGATCTACCCTCAACAAATTTTTAAGTGTATAATACATTATTGCTGACTCACAGTACAATATTGTATAGCAGATTTCCAGAGCTTATTCTTGCTTGGCTGAAACTTTAAGCCTTTTAATTAGTGATTTCTCCTTTCTCCCTCCTCCCAGACTGTGCCAAACACCATTCAAACCCTTTGATTCTATGAATGATGATTAGGTAGCTCATGTAAGTGGAATCATGTAGTATATGCTTTTCTGTGACTGGCTTATTTCATTTTTGCATAATGTCCTTAATTTATGTCGTCACATATTGCACTATTTCTTTTTTTTTTTAAGGCTGAATAACATTCCACTGGATGTATATACCACATTTTCTCTATCCAGGCATCTATCACTGGACATTTAAGTTTTACAGAAATATAGTCTCTTCAAGAAATGATTTGGGAAAATGGATATCAATATACAAAAGAATGATACTGGACCCTTATCTCACACCTTACATGAAAATCAGCTCAAAATGGATTAAAGACTCTATGTAAAACCTGAAATTATCTAGAAGAAAACATAGGGGGAAGTTTTGTGACCTTGGTCTTGGCAATGATTTCGTGGATAGGACACTGAAAGCTTGGGCAATAAAAACGAAAATAGACAAGTGGGACTACATCAAACTAAAATCTTCTGCACAGCAAAGGAAACCATCAACAGAGTGAAAAAGAAACCTATGGAAGGGGAGAAATTACTTGTAAACCATGTATCTGATGGGAGTTAATAACAAAATAAAAATGTAAGAAATTCCTATATTTCAATAGTAAAAAAGAAAATCTAATAAGCCAATTAAAAGTGGATTAAAAACTTGAATAGACATTTCTCCAAAGAAGACATACAAATGGCAAAGGTCACTAATCATCAGGAAAATGCAAACCAAAACTGCAATGACAGCACCTGGCACCTATTGTTGTCCAAAACCAACCTCCGTGCTTCAGAGCCAGCAGAGCCAACAAGAGGAACAATAGCTTTATTGCTTTGTCAGGTGAAGGAGGCTGCAGCAGGCTATGGCCTTCAAAAACCTGCAAGCCTGCCCCGAGGAAGGGCCTGGAGGGTTTATGGGGAAGTACAGGATCTAGCTGGTTTTGACAGGAATTGTATACTTGCTGCCAGCCTCTTTAGTCCTGCCTTTAGGGTGGTACCAGGTTCCTGAAACAGAGGGTCAAGAAGGGAGGAGGGGAGGTTTGCAGAAGAGAGGAGAGAGGTTGTTTAAAATCGAACTTCAGAGGGCACCTGGGTGGCTCAGATGGTTAAGCGTCTGCCTTCGGCTCAGGTCATAATCTCTGGGTCCTGGGATGGAGCCCCCCATCGGGTTCCTTGCTCAGTGGGTAACCTGCTTCTTCTGCTCCCTCTGCTTCTCCTCTCCCCTTGCTCATGCTCTCTCTCTCTCTCTCTGTATCTCTCTGTCTCAAATGAATCAAGAGAGGATGTGGAAAATCAGAACCTTTGCACACTCTGGGTGGGAATGCAAAAGGGTGCAGCTGCTATAGAAAACAGCATGGAGATTACTCAAAAAAAAAGAAAAAAAGGCCTAGCACGTGATCCAGCAATCCCATTTCTGGGTATTTATCCAAAAGAATTGAAATCAGGATTTTGAAGAGATATTAGCACTTCTGTGTTCATTGCAGCACTGTTCACATTAACTCTTTTTAAAAAGATTTTATTTATTTGACACAGAGAGAGAGAGAGAGAGAGAGAGAGCACACAAGCAGGGGGAGGGGGCAGAGGGAAAGGGAGAAGCAGACTCCCTGCTGAGTAGGGAGCCCAATAAGGGCTCAATCTCAGGACCCTGGGATCATGACCCAAGCTGAAGGCAGACACTTAATGACTGAGCCACCCTGGCGTCCCACAGTAACTATTTTTTAAAGGATGGTTTTATTATTCCATATTTGCATGCCTCAGAATTTATCTTCCACTGTTGTGCAATTGACCTTTCTTCATCTACGTCTCCCAAGTTTATTACTGAGCACTAACAAAGCTTTTCTTTCAGCTGATACTTCTATGTTTAAGAAATCTCAGACAAAAGTTAAACTTAGGTAAATGTCTTCATCCATTAGGGTTGCTATGACAAAAATACCAGATACTGGGTGGCTTATAAACAAGAGAAATTTACTTCTCACGGTTCTGAAGGCTGGGGTCCAAGACCAGGGTACCAGCACGATCTAGTTGTGGTCATCTATATCCTGTGATTCCTCTTCCAGTCACAAACCATGTGTCCTCATAAGGCAGAAGGAGTCTCTGAGGAAGAGCTCTTGGAGGTCTCTTTTACAAGGGCGCTAATCCCAATCATGACGTTTCTGACCCCATGACCTAATCACCTCCCAAAGGCCTCACCTCCTGATACCATCACTTTGGGGGTTAAGACTTCAACATCAGAATTTTGGGGGAATGAAAACGTTCAGTCTAAAGCAGTTAAGCTTTACGGTCTTTATAAACATGGCCCCATGGTGGGGACGTCAGGTTTTTCCCTTAGTAAAAGTGTAGATGGGCCCCTAAAATCCCAACGAGAAAGCTACAGGGCATTGAAAGAAGGGGCTGAGTTCCAGCCATAAAGCAGTTGAGTGTTTTTATCCTAATCAAGACCAGGGGTTCCCAAACTTTGCTGCTTATTAGAATCATCTGGGGGAGCATTTTAAATTCCCAAGGCCCAGGTCTCATCTCACACTAATTAAATGAAAAACTCTGGGGATAGGAGCCAGACATCAACATCTTTTTAAAGTATACTCCATCGTCCCATGGTACAGAAAAGTTGGGGAACCACTGTCCTGAAATAAGAGTCAAGAAATACTGATATCTCAATAACTTCTTTGACCAAATTGCAAATGTTAATTGTCTCTTTCGTTTTCTTTCCCTGGGCTGGGAAGAAAATGGTTTTGACACCTATGAATTCCTTCCTGGGCCTGAGGGTCAGGACTAGGCTCAAGGCAGTGAGGTTGCTTCAGGGTCTCAGAGTGGAAAAACCCAAACCCTGAGCTCTGCTTTTACTTCTTCTTTCCTCACTCACTCAGCCTTTAATTACTGACTCGAACTGCTTGTCCTAAATGAGAATTTTCTTTTTTTTGCATGATTTTTTTTCTTGCTGTAATTGTCTGGCTTGGTTCTATTTCTTGTGATCCATGCAAAAGTGACTGGAGTCCAGGTTCATGTTTGCTGAGTCACTTCTCCCGCTTGATTTCATTCAATTAGGAACAGGTTACCAACAGCAATTGCTTCTAGCCCCTGCAATTTACTCAGTTTCTACCTTATCAGTGTGCATTTACATGGAATTATTTTGTGTACTGACCTCCGGCACAGGTCATTAAGTCTCTGCACAGTTTAAGTGTCCTAAATGAACAAAACGACTGTTATATGCTTATTTCCTCATGGTGGCACTGTACAGAGTAATGGGGAGTCTCATCGAGGATGTTTGTTGTTGAAAAAGTTCCTGCCCGTTAGTGGTTAGTCACTGCATTAGAGTTTTCCCTGGATTGCAAAGCATCATGTAGCTCTTTATTTACATATATGTATATTAATATGTATATACATATTATATATGTATAGGCATATTTATATGCATATGTATATGTATATTTCTAAATGCTATAAAGTATTTAACTGAATTTCTGTGGCATTTGTGTCTTGTATCAGAAAAAGTATTACTTAGAATTAATTTTTCATTTAAAATTCACATACCTGATTTTTTTTATTTTGTTTTTTTTTTTTAGTATAGTTGACACACAGTGTTACATTATTTTCAGGTATACTATGTAGTGATTCAACTTTTGTATACGTTAAGCTATGCTCCCCACAAGTGTAGCTACCATTACCAATACCAAAGCTATTACAATACAATTGACTCTATTCCTTATGCTGTACCTTTTAGTCCCATGACTTGTTCATCCATAACTGGAAGCCTGTATCTCCCACTCCCCTTCACCCATCTTGCCTATGTCCCTACCCCCATCCCTCTGGCAACCATCAGTTTTTCTCTGCATTTATAGGTCTGATTCTGCTTTATGTTTTTTCATTTGTTTTGTTTTTTTAATTCCACATATGGGTGAAATCATATAATATTTGTCTTTCTCAGTCTGACTTATTTCACTTAGCATAATCCCCTCTAGGTCCATCCATGTTATCACATACCTGATTATTTACAGGAAGGATTTTAACAACAGATACAATATCCAGGGGCAAACAACGAATAGGGTGTATAACAGGCAGAGGAAGGAAGAGAGTTAACATTAAAAACACTGATTTGGAAAAGCCTCTGTAATTGAAACCAAAACTTTCTTCTCAATTTTATGGTAGCCACATTAAAAGGGAAGCAACATTAAATTACAATAATCTCATTAGATAATAAAAGAAAGCATGATAACTTACTAAGCTAACATTTTTGCTGATTCTGATGTCTAAGAGAGATGTCACAGTCTTCATATAAAGAAAGTACCTTTAGTCATAATTTTACCAAAGATGTAGAGGCTATTCAAATGGCCTTGTTCATACAGCCATTCCTAATATCAAAGGAAAGTCAAGAAAAAAGGTTAAATCACAATTGTGCCAATGCAGTTGCAAGCTCAGTAAAGTAACCCATCCCCAGTGTATACCTGCCTAGCATTTTGACATTATGTTGGGATAAGACTCAGAGAACTCCATTCTAAAGGAAAGCATTTTAACATATCATAGTCTGTTCGTTTCTACTGGATTGCTTTGGATTATTTTTCTCTCATCCTATTTTTCAATGTAGTTTTTTTTTCCCCCTAGCTACTAAGAAATCAGATTATGACTATTAGAGCATTCACACACATAAACGAATCTTGCATATAGTGCAGTGGCCATATTTATCCACTGAGATAAGGGGATAGATGTAAAATGTAATAATAAAAATTCCAGTTGGGTTAAAATACACTTCTTTGTTGTAGGAATTAGCAGATAATGCAATCAGCAACTAAATGGGAGGGGAACTATTCAGGTTTCAGAACCTGAAAGAGAAAAGCATTCAGTTAAATGTGTTTTGGTATGAGTTTTTGTGTCAAGAGCACAAACACGTCTTCTCCCTGGGAAGACTTATTATTTGTTTATTTCTTAGAGTCTTTGGTCAAGGGAAATCACAATACTTATTACCCAGACTGGGGCTTTGGTGAGGGAAAGGGGGCCTCGATTAATTATGATGCCAAGAAAACAGACCTAAATTAGGATTGTCTTGGGCATGTTGGACTCAAACTGTGATCGCAGAAAAACTGGTTTGCTTTCAGTTACTTAGCTATTTAAATAAAACTTTCTGATGTCTACTGCTTCTCTCTGAGGTGTTTAATTTACAGATGATTTAATTAGAGCTCTGTTGCAAAACTTTGGGCAGAAAAGAATATTCACACTTTCAGCTCTCCATGCCCAGAATGCTCTTTCCTGGATGATTTTCATCCTTCAGTTCACAGAGGAATCATCACCTTCTTACATAAACCTTTTCTGATTCCTCAGTCCAAAGTAGCCCCACAATTTGAGCTCCAAAGTAAACACAGAGAAGAATGCTCTTTTCAGTGGAATGTGAATACATTCCTTCTACATTTGTAGAAGGAATGATACAGTTAGCAAAAACACCATCCTGAAACCTTCATAGTAAAAACTGATCCAGGCAATAATCATCAATGGATGCTAAAAAAATTTGATGAGAGTTGGTTAGGGAACAGATATTTACATAGTCTCAAAGATTCCCCCCAAAGGATATTTAGTAATTAAAGGGAAATTAAAAGGGGAAAAAATCACCAAAGTTGAAATAATCTTGGCAAAATACCTTTAAGCAAGTGATCAAAATGGGAGAAACTATTAGTAGGTATCTTTTGATGTGATGCACCAAGAGAGACACAGTATCTCTTATGTAACATTTCTTTAAAAATGCATGATCCATTTTTTTTTCTTAACATATATTGCATTATTTGTTTCTGAGGTACAAAAAAAAGAAGATAGCAGGAAGGGAAGAATGAAGGGGAGTAAATCGGAGGGGGAGACGAACCATGAGAGACGATGGACTCTGAAAAACAAACTGAGGGTTCTAGAGGGGGGGGTGGGGGGATTCGTTAGCCTCGTGATGGGTATTAAAGAGGGCATGTTCTGCGTGGAGCACTGGGTGTTATGCACAAACAATGAATCATGGAACACTACATCAAAAACTAATGATGTAATGTATGGTGATTAACATAACAATAAAAAATTGAAAGAATTAAAAAAAAATTGAAAATAGAGCTACCATACGACCCAGCAATTGCACTACTGAGTATTTACCCCAAAGATACACATGTAGGGATCCGAAGGGGTACATGCACCCCGATGTTTATAGCAGCAATGTCCACAATAGCCAAACTATGGAAAGAGCCAAGATGTCCATCGACAGATGAATGGATAAAGATGTGGTATATATATATACAATGGAATATTATGCAGCCATCAAAAGGAATGAAGTCTTGCCATTTGCAATGACGTGGATGGAACTGGAGGGTGTTATGCTGAGTGAAATAAGTCAATCAGATAAAGACATATATCATATGACCTCACTGATATGAGGAATTCTTAATCTCAGGAAATAAACTGAGGGTTGCTGGAGTGGTGGGGGGTGGGAGGGATGGGGTGGTTGGGTGATGGACATTGGGGAGGGTATGTGCTATGGTTAGCCCTATGAATTGTGTAAGACTGATGAATCACAGACCTGAACATCTGAAACAAATAATACTTTTTATATGTTAAAAAAAAAGTAGGAAGGGAAAAATGAAGGGAGGCAAATCAGAGCAGGAGGAGAACCATGAGAGACTATGGACTCTGAGAAACAAACTGAGGGTTTTAGAGGAGGGGGGGTGTGAGGGGGAGGGGTTAGCCTGGTGATGGGTATTAAAGAGGGCACGTACTGCATGGAACACTGGGTGTTATATGCAAACAATGAATCATGGAACACTACATCAAAAACTAATAATGTAATGTATGGTGATAATATAACATAATAAAAAAAAGAAAGTCCATGTCAAAAAAAATAAAAATGCATAATCCAAATCTAATCATGATGGAACAACCACACGAACACAAGTTGACGATTATCTCTTCAAACATGTCAGTGTCATAAAAGACAAAAAAGCTAAGGAATTTCACTTGAAAGGAAATGAAAAACACAATGTGACTGAATCTACTGCATATTCTTGGGTTGAAAAAAGAAAATTTCTATAAAGCACATGATTGAGAAAACTGGCAAAATTTTCAAAGGAATTGTATGTTAGATTATAATGTTGTGTCAATGGTGAATTTCCTGAATTTTGAAACTATGCTGTGATTAAAAGAAAATCCTTTCTTCTCAGAAGATGCACCCTGACATATTTAGTGGTGAGGGGTTATCATCTCTGGAACTTACTCTCAAAGGTTCATAAGAAATTGGAATAACACTAAATACAAATAATGTATTAATCTACTTAGGCTACCACAACAAAATACCTTAGATTCAGTGGCTTAAATAACTGAAATTTATTTTCTCACAGTTCTGGAGGCTGGAAATCCAAGGGCAGAGTGTCAGTACAATCAGAATCTGGTGAGGGCCCTCTTCCTGGCTTGCAGATGGATGCTTCCTCTCTGTGTCCTTACGGGCAGAGAGCACTCTGGTATCTCTGGTGTCTCTCCTTCTCCTTATAATCCTGTTGTGAGGGCCCCACCCTTGTGACCTCAATTTAAACCTAATTATCTCCAAAGTCTCCATCTCCAAATACTATCATGCTGGGAGTTGGGGTTTCAATTTATGAATCTAAGGGGACACAATAAATTTAGTGTGTAGCCAGTAACTATAATAATAATAATGTGTAATTTTTATATGTGTAATAATGTGTAAGTTTATGTTTAAATAGATCTAGAAATATATGTAGAATATATGCATATATATGTATATAGAGAAAAAGAGAGAGAGAGAGGAGGAGGAAGAGAAAAATGAACCCTCCTGCACTGTTGGTGGGAATGTGAACTGTTGCAGCCACTGCGGAAAACAGTATGGAGATTCCTCAAAAGATTAAAAATAGAATTACCATATGATCCAGTCATTCCACTGCTGGGTATGTACCCAAAGAAAATGAAAAAGCTAATTTCAAAAGATAGATGCACCCCTATGTTTATTGCAGCATTATTTACAATAGCCAAAATATGGAAGCAGCCCAACTGTCCTTCTGTAGATGAATGGACAAAGAAGATGTGATACGTATATGTCTACACACACACACACACACACACACACACACACACACACACACACACTGGAATATTACTCAGCCATTAAAAATGATATCTTGCCATTTGCAGCAGCACGGGTGGACCTAGGTGGTATAATGCTAAGTGAGATACATTGGAACAAGACAAATACCGTATGATTTCACTTATATGTGGAATTTAAGAAACAAAACAAGCTAACAAAATAAAACGGAGACAAACAAAAAAATAGATCCTTAAATACAGAGAACAAACTTGTGGTTACCAGAGTGGGGTGGATGGAAGGATGGGTGAAACAGGTGAGGGGGTGAAGAGTATTCTTATCGTAATAAGCACTGAGTAATGTATAGAGTTGTTGGATCATATATCTGATACTAATGTAACACTGTATGGTAATTATAATTCAACAAAAACCTTTTTAAAAGAAAGAGAATGGTAAAAAATTACTCAGTGTTAAAGAAAAAGAAAAGTAAGCAGGTGCCTCTCATCTTATTGTCTCTCATAGTGTCCTGTATTTTTCCTGGAGCACTTAATACATTTTGCAGTTTCTTTATTTACTTGTTTATTTGCTTACTGTCCATGGGTCATGTTTGGTTATAATTTTATGGATATATTTTTTAAAGATTTTATTTATTTATTTGAGAGAGAGTAAGAGCTAGAGAGAGAGAGAACACTCACAAGAGAAATAAGCAGGCAACCCCCTCAGCAGGGAGCCCGATGTGGGGCTCGATCCCAGGACCCTGGGATCATGACTTGAGCCGAAGGCAGACGCTTAACGACTGAGCCACCCAGGGGTCCCTAACTTTATGAATATTATTATGACTTTCTTTTGTATTCCTTTTTTTGTAGTAGTTAAATGTAAAACCAGAAAACAATGTGTTTAGAAGTAGTATTTGCCAATCATAGAGAAAAGATTTGGATCCATAATCCAGGAATAGGAATGACAAGAGGATTCTTACGACTTTCTAACAAATTGACAAAAAGAAACTCAAATTTTCCAAGCAAGAGAGTCTCCATTAATTTATTTTTCTATGTTGGGGTGTGAACTACAGTTAGGCTATCACTGTCTTTCTATGCTGTTTTGGCACTTTCCTTTGTCAACAGTGTATCTTATTAATATGTTTCTTTCTTTAGCTTTCTGATAAATTTTCCAGTGAGATATGAAGTAACGCCACCAGGGTTGGAAAGATCACTGTTTATGGATTCACAGATTGTGAATTGGTGATACTATCTTGTCATACTTCTTCCAAAGGATTTATAACCCATTTAATGGCCTCATAATGTCTGAGGCAGCTTTAAAATTTTAAATTGATATAGAGATTATATATACATATATGTGTGTGTCATGCATATGTATATTTACGTGTGTGTGTGTGTGTGTGTGTGTGTGTGTTTCTATGTTCTGCTGTATATCTTATGGATCATTTACTTAAGAGGTTTCTAACACAGGCACCACTGAAACTTAGTGAACTCGAATTAGTGTAGGCTTTCCAAAATACATCTGTGTTTGGCTCATTGCCCAAACACCAAATTAATATCTTTTTCATACACAGTTTTTCAGTGGTATAGAGATGTTATTATGATAGCTAAAATCTATTTTTGAAAGTGTTACGTAATTCATGGCACCAGTTGGCTATGTATTCTTAAATAAATATTTAATTTCCAACTATGATTCTGTGTAGGAATCTAAGACAATTTGAAATTTTAAAGGAAGTCCTCACAGCTTTGCCTCTGAGGAGGGACAAGATGGAGTGGTTTTGGAGTAGGGGACTATTGTGTTTTAATATGGAGAAAATATAGTAATCTGTTGATATTTGTTACAATGTTTATTGTATAGCATTCTGAATGATTCAACATGTTTAAAATGCTTTAATAATTTTTAAAAATAGGTCATTATACTTGAAAGCATGAAGACATTTATCTAATTTAGCATTTTACCCTATAAGTTCTCAAAGTCTGGTCCAGGGATCCCTGAGAAACTTTAATGAGGACTATGAGGCCAAAACTCTTTTCATAGTAATACTAAGACATTATATACTTTTCATTCTCTTCTCTCAGAAGTTTCCAGAGACTGCATGACATGTGATATTGCAGCAGATGGAATACAAAAGCAGATATAAGGATCTAGTTATTTTCTATAGAACCAGAAATTAAAGAAATTTGTAAAAATAAAAAACAATGCCACTCTTTTACTATTTTTTGTTTTAGAAGATATATTTTCATAAATCTATTGTTTCATTAACATATAGTAAGTTTATCATTATTTTAAATAAATGAATAAACGGTTTTAATTTCTAATATAGTAAATATAGGCCTATATAACACTTATAAACAAACCTCTTTGGGATTCTCATACTTTTCAAAAGTATGAAGGGGACTTGAGACCGAATAGTTCTAGCACTGCTGTCTTAGTTTATACAAATATACTCTCTACCATGATTGTAGAAGGAGGTCGACTCTAGTACTTATTTGGTAATTTCAACTCCAAGAACTTAATTTTCAATGTTTCAAAAATAACTCTACAGTGTTCTTAGTTTTTTTTGTATGTCAAAGCCCTGTATAATAATTTATTTGGTAACATGAGAAAGTGAAAGCTTAATAAGCAGTGTTCTCCCTCTTTTTGTTCCAAAGAAATAAATCAGTAAATGATCAAAATTATATTCTTTGCTGACAATTTCAACATCCCTTTCATTCTACCAAATATACCTGTCTATAAGAATAAAGTATTGTGTGGCTAGTGATTTCTTTCATTCCAACTTTATAGAGCTAATAACTTAATACTAGATTTCATGGTCATACAACCTACTACTGATTGGATGCCCTCTGACATCAATTTCCATGTACTCTGATGTTAATTAATATCACATATTCCTCCAGGTCAATGTAATGGCTAAGAATGAGTTAGATTTGCCATTTGTATGTGTGGGATGATGCTCAATAGTCAAAAATCACTGCTCCTTTCAGCAAGAGAATAAGCATCCCGCTTCCCAGGAAGAGGCAAGGGAAATGAGTTCCACTTGTTAGAATGCTCCATTGTTAGTGCATCGAGCATCTTTGATTAATAGTCCTTTTCTCCCTGTGCTCTATCATCGTAGCACTCATTCCAGAACATTAATAAGAAACACAAGAAGATGTATCGATCTGCTACATTTTAGGTCCAAGCAAGAATGCTGGTGAAGATACCCAGGTGGTGGTTACATGTGTGGGAATGGAATTCTTAAAAAGCATGCTCAGGGAAGGAAAACACAGTAAGGAGAAGTTTCAAAACCACCTCATTAGAAACTGCATACACTGGAGAAGGTAGAGGGATTCACAGCAGTTTTTTTTTTTTTAAATAAACACAATATGTAAATATTAGAAATGTAGATAACATCTTTAAATTTAGGCATCCCAATGGAAATATGATAGACTCCCACTCTCTGTCTTCCAACCTTATGAAGAGGGTTTGGGAGAATATGAAAGCACCATGGTTGACATTTATCAATTTTTTTAGAGGAAAAATCTAAAGAATAATAAAATGAAAAACCCATTTGGAGAAGTTTGGAAATTCTTTTCAGGCTGAGAGTTGGTCCCAGATTTCAGACATCAGTCTCTAGATCAATTGTTTCCCATGTAATCTGATCACATGCTCTTTTCTGGGTCACTGATATACAATAAGTAAAACTTAACTTTAAAGTGTTTTATTTTTCAGACTCTATATTACTAATCCCAAAGACTCTAAAGGATTTTTTTTTTTTTTTGGAATATCAAGAGCTATTTTGCTGTTATTCCAATAAAATTGCATAGTGGGCTGGAATTTGGAATAATTAAGTTTAGGTTGTTGCTACAGTACTGCAAATCTTGGCCTTCTCTAACTGAAGTATGTCAAATTATGAAACTATGGTCACCCAAGAGCCTCAATCAGAATTTTATGCTTTGACATATTCATTATGACAATTTTCAGATTTATAATTTAAAGTCCTAATCATTTAAAAACCTATGTATTTAACAGTTTCTTATCTCTGATGGATGCAAAAAACCTTAACTGACCTACAGGGGTTCCCCCCACCATGATAGATGGTTCTACTGCTGTGCATAGGCAAAATGTGCAATAAATTTTTGTGGCCAAAGAAAAGGTATTGAAATCTTAAGTCCAGTTTGATCTGATCACCTTCCATATTTTGCAAGGTCATTTTTAACTGTCATGGCTTTTGTTGCTACCCCTTCTTGTATATAATATAAATGATTATTATATAACTGTTTATGAATTAATAGTGCATCCAAAATTAGGAGTATTTCAAGCTTTTTTCATAATTGTTTATAATTAAAATAAAATAATCATGCTGTCTTACGGGTAGAAGTAGGTTTAGAAATTACCTATTTCTAAGTGATCAGTTTATAGATAAGTAAACTGAGGCCTAGGTTTAATAAGTAAATGAAAAAAAAAAGGCTTAAATTCTTACTCCTGAACTTTTTACTGATGGTATTTCTAATACTACACACTGATATTTCCCCCCGTTTAAAAAAAAAGATTTATTTATTTATTTGAGAGAGAGAGAGCATGTGCACACTTGTTTTGGGGGCAGGGCAGAGAGAGAAAGAATCCTCAAACCAACTCCCCATGGAGTCCAGAGCCCAACTTGGGTCTTGATCTCAGGACCCTGAGATAATGACCCCAGTGGATCCCTTGCTCAACTGACTGCACCACTCAGGCCCCCCTTCCTTTTAAAATGGAGATATTTATCGGCCTTAAGTTTCCCATTATTATTAACTTAGGAATAAAGGCTTACTGTAATCAACAAAATCTGTAAAATTTTAGCAAAACATTTTAATAGTATTTCAGTTTTACTGCTTAAAAATAGAATCCATTATTTTTGAAGACAGTAAAGCACAGCCATTATAAATGATCCCTTATACACACTCATGACTGTACCACCGATTCTTTACAAAAAATAAATTTATGTACATATATATGTATTTATCTCTCAGGAATGTCATCCTTGCATAAAGATGGAATCCTAAAATTCAGTGTACTTTAAAACTATCAGGAGGGATGCTCATTAAAATAAATTCTATACCTAGAAAGTTAAAATTCAAGTTGTTTGATGAAATAGCTGGAAAACCTGGGAAGAAGATTCGCTCTTCTTTGTTTTCTTTCAAGAGCAGGATGGAAAGCAAGGTGTGACGTTCAGAGCCATGTTCCTTGTTTCCATATTGAAAGATCTTGAAATCAGAAGTTGATGTCATTTTAATAGTATATCTCATTGCCATCAGCTAGCATATTTCAGTAGGTGTTTCCTCCTGGCTGGGTTTGTTAATGTGTTCACACAGCCTGCCCTTGGAGAAGGAATTTTCCCTGGTGGCCATGACCTAATTTCAAGGTTCTGGCAGACAAATGCAGGCAACTGACAGCCCAGGTTTTCCTATTTAGCATATTAATCGCTTACATTTTTAGCATGCAGCCATGATAAGAGGAAACCTGTGAAGGATTTGCCAATCTTTCTCAAATCAGGCTGATTGAGCCCCCGGAGACTTTAGATTTTCTGTGCAGAGTGTTTTTTTTGCAGGTGTCTCTGAGCTTCTGAAGTTTCTGACTGGTGTTTGACTTGAACACATGCTACGTATTATAGAAAGTGATTGGGTTCTAGAAGATGCCAGAATTCCGTAGCATATTGCCTAAGCAGGACTCTGTAGATGACTTTCCCCCCACTTTAATTTCCTTTCATGCTTGTTCCTGTAATCCAAGGAAGGGCATCTCCTTCTTCTAAGAGCAGAAACGAATACTTAGCCAGAGCCAAGTGAGCCATTGCACTATTCTATTTTCTGATCATGTGCATTCTTAGTGACAGAATAAGAGGAATCTTATTGAATATTCAAAAACTTGGAAATGTCAGTGTTCAAAAATGTTACAGAATCTCTTGTATGGGAAAATCTCTGGGCTTGCCCAGAATATTTTCCTATTTTTGTTTCTTGGTAAATATTGTTAAATGTTTACTTTTTGCATTTATAGGCAGGAAATGAAATAGACTGTTCTTTCCAAAAGGAAAAATTGTTCTTAGGCTCATTTAATTAACTTTTAACTTGATTAGTTTGTTTTGATGGCATGATTTTTGGCCAAAATGTTTTTTTTTCTTTCAAGTAGTCGTAGGCTACCAGTCCTATCCAAAAGGAAGTATAATAATAAGCATATTGGTGTTTTTAATTTTCAAGTTGAAGACTTTGTGTCTCTTTGAGAGTGTAACTAAAGGTCAGTGATAAAACTGATGGAAAAGCAAAGGACAGTTCTGAGAAATCATGTAATTTTTTTCTTTTCCACGTCTTGGGTTTGTTTTTGGCTGTGCATATTTTTCCTTAGAGGCATTTATAGCGGGAAATAAGAAGTCACCAAACACAGCTGATTTGAAGAGAGAGGCAGCTGACTTAGAAGGCAGAAGAATTATCTGCTGGTAGGCAAGACACTAAAAATTATCTGAATGTAAGAATAAGATAAAAGATGACATACATGCAAGAACAGATTTCTTAAAAACCATCAGCTAAAGTTTGTGTTGTTTCATTCTCTTATCCTCCAAGACGGCCATATTTTACCATGTTATACATAAATAAAAATGACTTCCAGGCTTATTTGATTACGGACTGAATTACTCTGTCACAGGATGACAAGCAATGACAAAAAGGTTTCCCATAATGAAAAGTCTAGCAGACCCCATGTTCTCAGGAAAGGTGGTAAGAGACAGGCAGATTGTCCTTTCATTCATATTCTTTTACATATGAGCTATATAGTACTGTCAATCCCTATCATGTCAGTAGGTCACCTGAAAGGTCTTATATTTGGCAGGGGAATGTAAGTTTCAGGGTAATTTTTCTGACTAGCAACCCAAGGCCAGTATAGCAAAATTTGAAAGATCAATTAAATTACAGGAAAGGCATAAAATAAATGTTGTCCACTTGTCAACATAGGTAGAAATACTCATATTTTAATTAGAGCAATGACAGAATTCCATTTTCAGACTCTAGTCTTTTTAATGAGGCAGTAAAACTTATCAAAATGATGGGTTTTGCTTCTTTATTAGTTTTTATAATATTTGATAGTTTTTTTGTACATTGCAAATACTCTAAAACCACACTGACTTTGTGCATTAGCTAAATTGCCTGGGCACTCTTTCTAAGTACAACTTACTCCTGGAGGTAGAGAAGACAGTGTGAGGATTGCAAAGCCATGGGATGTAGACCCTCGATGTAAAGGACTGATTCATATTTGTGGTCTCCTGTTTGTCCCATAAAAGAGTCAATAGCCATTTGAATTAATGAATGTATAAACTGCAAATTAATAAAGACATTTGTCTAGAGAGGAAGATAAGAGACCTGAATTCTTGTGCACTCCAAGTGGTAGTCACCTTTGAGTAGTTAAACTTGAGTAGCTTCGAAGTAGAGGCATCAAGGATAAAGAAACAGCATTTTTACTGTACTTAAATAGGAGATACCATTATGTAATATTTTCAGTTTAGACTCAAAAAAGAACATGACTTTTTCTGAAGAAAAGAAAAATGTAAATCTGTCTCCTTCTTCACCATATGCCACAAGAAAAAAAAAATCACAAATGTTAAAGAGAACACAGGCTGAAGGAAGCCAACTAGCTATAAAGACCAGAGTCCTCATTTACAGCTCTACAATAAATCAAAATTCAATATTTAATAGGCATATTAGAGAGGAGGAAAGCTGTTGTAAGAAATGCATTTAAAGTAAACTTTGCTTGCAAGTACTTGTGTCTCCAGATCTTCAGATTTGCTTTCACCCGTGGGCCTTTGAACACAGTTCATTTGCCTGGATGTCCTCTCCTTTACCTACTCTTTTTATTCTTCTTTTTTGTCCCTTAGAACTCATGTCAGACATCACCTCCTAAATCCTTCCCTGATTTCCTGAATCTCCCTTTCCACGCCCTCTAGCAACATATTATATATGCCTTTCTTTCTTCATCTGCTTTTACTCCAACTGGAATTTGAGCACCTTAGTGCATAAATTAGGTCTTGTTTATAATAGCTCCTCCAGCTTCCAGCACATCACTTGACACATATAAACAAATGTTTATTATTTTTTATTTCTTATTAAAGCAAAATCGGAAACTCAGTAACAGGAACACATAAAGAAATGAAGGCCCTAATGCAGGCAAAGAGAACACAGCAATCATTGGATGTGTAACAAGTCTAGGACAATAAACCAGAACAGGACAAAAACTAAAACAAATCTATATTCACATATTCTATTTTTTCACCTATTACGGTTGATAAAGTCTAAAGCCAGTGCCATCACCAATGCATTAGAAACCATCTCTTTTGGGGGCGCCTGGGTGGCTCAGTTGGCTGAGCGTCTGACTCTAGGATTCAACTGGGGTAATGATCTCAGGGTCGTTGGATCAGCCCTGTGTCAGGCTCTGCACTCAGCCAGAGTCTGCTTGAGATTCTCTCTCTCTCTCAAATAAATAAATCTTAAAAAGAAAAGAAAAGAAAAGAAAAGAAACCATCTCTTTTGGCTACCCAAGGGCTTTATCCATTTATGTAGTATTTAAAATTTATTAAAGCAAAGTTGTCTGTAATATCTTGTGACTTTTAAATATTGAAACACCTGTATTTGATTATTTGATTCTCTGTTTTCTTGATTAGTTTTACCAGGAGTATGTCAGTTTTGAATCTTCAAAGAATCAATTTTTTACTCTGATTCTTTCTTTTGTGTTTGTTAATAATTCATTTATTTTACGTCTTATTTTCTTCCTTCTATTTTCTTTGACTTTAATTTGCTGTTATATTTTCAGTTTCTTGTGATATCAGAACAGCCTTTCTTCTTTACTTACAAATATGCTTAAAGCTATAAATTTCCTCTAAGCACAGATTTAGCTGCATCTACAGGTTTTGATTCAATTTTTAAATATCCCAATTTCCATTTGTGATCTGTTTTTTCATTTCTGGGGATTCAGATGTACTTTTAAAATTCTAAATTATTGGCTGCTTTCTAGCTATGTTGTATTGTTTTTGAGCTTAATTCAACTGTAGTCAGAGAATGAACCCTTATGACTTCATTCTTGGAAATTTACTGATACTTGCTATTTTCTTAGCAAATGGTCATTTTTATTCTTTGGCTTCTTGAAAAGATTTTGTAGTGTGCAGTTTTGGGGTATAAGATTCAACAGAGCCAATTAGGTAAACATTTTAATTATGGTACAAATCTATATTCGTTTGACTTTTCTTGTCAGCTTGTTCTATTAATTACTGAGAAAAGTATATTATTTGCCTTTCCATTTTTCCTCTTAATGCTTTCAAATTTTAATAGAATTGCAGCCATGTTATAATTTTCTAGTGGACAGATATATTCATCATTATGAAATATCTTTATTTGTTTGTGATAATGCTTCTTGCTTTGAAATCTACTTTGATGTTAATATGGCTAAGCCATGAGTTTTTGTTTTGTTTTTTCATTAGTACTTATGTAGTATATCACTTTTGATCTTTCTATATATTTATAATAAAGGTGTATCTCTAGTAAAGAGCATTTAGTCTTTTTTTAATCTTTGTCTTTGTTATGGGCTGAAATGTGTCTAATCCCCACTCCCAAATTTATATGTTGAAGTCCTAACCCCCAGTACCACAGAATGTGACTATTTAAAGGTAGTCTTTAAAGAGGTAATGAAGTTAAAATGAGGTCATTGGGGTGGGCCCTAATCCATATGACTGGTATCGTTATGAGAAAAGAAAATCTGAGCACAGATGTGTACAGAGGGTAGACCATGAAGACACAGGAGAAGACAACCATCTACAAGCCAAGGAAACAAACTTCAGAAGACACCAACTCTGTTGATACCTTGATCTTGGACACTCAGCCTCCTCCAGAACTGTGAGAAATAAATTTCTTTTTCTTTCTTTCTTTATTTTGTTGTATTTTGTTAGAAATTTATTTTTTTATTTAATTAACATATAGTATATTATTAGTTTCAAGGTAGAGGTCAGTGATTCATCACTTGTAATATAACACCCAGTGCTCATTACATCACATGCCCTCCTTAATGTCCATCCTCCAGTTACCCCATCCCCCGCACCCCTCTCCCCTCCAGCAACCCTGTTTGTTTCCTATGATTAAGAGTCTCTTATGGTTTGTCTCCCTCTCTGATTTCATCATGTTTTATTTTTCTCTCCCTTCCCCTATGCTCCTCTGTTTTGTTTCTTAAATTCTACATGAGTGAAATCATATGAAAATTATCTTTCTCTGATTGACTTATTTCACTTAGTATAATACCCTCTAGTTCCATCCACGTCGTTGCAAATAGAGAAATACATTTCTTTTAAACCACTCAGTCTGTGGTACTTGGTGATGGCATCCCTGGCAGCCAATGAACTTTTTAGTGTCTCCATAGTTTTGCATTTCCTAGGCTACAGTGTGTGGCTTTTTCAGGCTGGCTTTGTTCACTTAGTAATATGTCTTTAAGCCTCCTCCATGTCTTTCCAGGGCTTGATAGCTCAGTTCTTTTCAGTGCTGAATAATAGTCCATTGTCTGGATGTACCACCATCTATTTATCCATTCATCTACTAAAGGACATTTTGATTGCTTCTAAGTTTTGGTAATTATGAATAAAACTGCTATAAGCATTTGTGTGCAGGTTTTTGTGTGGGCATAAGTTTTTAATCCCTTTGGGTAAGGGTTTAATTGCTATAATATATGGTAAGAGTATGATTACTTTTGTAAGAAACTGCCAAACTGTCTTCCAACATGACTACACCGTTTTGCATTCCCGCCAGCAATGAATGGGCATCCTTGTTGTTCCACAAGCTCATCAGCATTTGGTGTTGTTGTTCCAAATTTTGGCCATGATAATAGACGTATAGTGGTATCTCGTTTTAACTTGTATTTCCCTGATAATATATAGAATGTCTTTTCATATGTTTATTTGCTGTCCATATAGCTTCCTTAGTGAGATCTCTGTCAAGGCCTTTGGCCCATTTTTTTAGTGAAGTTGTTTTTCTTGTTATTGAGTTTTAAGAGTTCTTTGTATATTTTGAATAACAATCCTTTATCAGAGATATCTATTTCAAATAGTTTCATCCAGTCTGTGACTTGTCTCCGCATTCTACTGACATTCTCTTCTGTAGAGGAGAAGTTTTTAATTTTAATACAGCCCAGCTTAACAATTATTTCCTTCATGAATCATTCCTTTCATGTTGCATCTTAAAAGTCATCACTGCACCCAAGATTTTTCCTTTATTTTTTGTCTTTTTAAAAATATTTTTATATTGCTATTTTGTATATAAATGTAGTAATAAGTTGAGGTTCTGGGTGAAGTTTTGTTTTTTTAAAATTTTTTTATTGTTATGTTAATCACCATATATTACATCATTAGTTTTTGATGTAGTGTTCCATGATTCATTGTTTGTGCATGACACCCAGTGCTCCATGCAGAATGTGCCCTCTTTAATACCCATCACCAGGCTAACCCATGCCACCACCCCCCTCCCCTCTAGAACCCTCAGTTTGTTTTTCAGAGTCCATCGTCTCTCATGGTTCGTCTCCCCAACCGAATTACTCCCCTTCATTCTTCCCCTCCTGTTATCTTCTTCTTTTTCTTTTTTCTTAACCTATGTCGCATTATTTGTTTCAGAAGTACAGATCTGTGATTCAACAGTCTTGCACATTCACAGCGCTCACCATAGCACATACCCTCCCCAGTGTCTAACACCCAGCCACCCCATCCCTCCCACCCCCCACCACTCCAGCAACACTCAGTTTGTTTCCTGAGATTAAGAATTCCTCATATCAGTGAGGTCATATGATACATGTCTTTCTCTGATTGACTTATTTCACTCAGCATAACACCCTCCAGTTCCATCCACGTCATTGCAAATGGCAAGATCTCATTCCTTTTGATGGCTGCATAATATTCCATTGTGTATATATACCACCTCTTCTTTATCCATTCATCTGTCGATGGACATCTTGGCTCTTTCCACAGTTTGGCTCTTGTGGACATTGCTGCTATAAACATTGGGGTGCACGTATCCCTTTGGATCCCTACATTTGTATCTTTGGGGTAAATACCCAGTAGTGCAATTGCTGGATCATATGGTAGCTCTATTTTCAACTGTTTGAGGAACCTCCATACTGTTTTCCAGAGTGGTTGCACCAGCTTGCATTCCCACCAACAGTGTAGGAGGGTGCCCCTTTCTCCGCATCCCCACCAACATCTGTCATTTCCTGATTTGTTAATTTTAGCCATTCTGACTGGTGTGAGGTGGTATCTCATGGAGGTTTTGATTTGGATTTCCCTGAAGCCGAGCGATGCTGAGCACTTTTTCATGTGTCTGTTGGCCATTTGGATGTCTTCTTTGGAAAAATGTCTGTTCATGTCTTCTGCCCATTTCTTGATTGGATTATTTATTCTTTGGGTGTTGAGTTTGATACGTTCTTTATAGATTTTGGATACCAGCCCTTTATCTGATATGTCATTTGCAAATATCTTCTCCCATTCTGTCGGTTGTCTTTTGGTTTTGTGGACTGTTTCTTTTGCTGTGCAAAAGCTTTTTATCTTGATGAAATCCCAATAGTTCATTTTTGCCCTTGCTTCCCTTGCCTTTGGCAATGTTTCTAGGAAGAAGTTCCTGTGGCTGAGGTCGAAGAGGTTGCTATCTGTGTTCTCCTTTAGGATTTTGATGGACTCCTGTCTCATGTTTAGGTCTTTCAACCATTTGGAGTCTATTTTTGTGTGTGGTGTAAGGAAATGGTCCAGTTTCATTCTTCTGCATGTGGCTGTCCAATTTTCCCAACACCATTTGTTGAAGAGACTGTCTTTTTGCCATTGGACATTCTTTCCTGCTTTGTCAAAGATGAGTTGACCATAGAGTTGAGGGTCCATTTCTGGGCTCTCGATTCTGTTCCATTGATCTGTGTGTCTGTTTTTGTGCCAGTACCATACTGTCTTGATGATGACAGCTTTGTAATAGAGCTGGAAGTCCGGAATTGTGATGCCACCAGCTTTGCTTTTCTTTTTCAATATTCCTCTGGCTATTTGGGGTCTCTTCTGGTTCCATACAAATTTTAGGATTATTTGTTCCATTTCTTTGAATAAAGTGGATGGTATTTTGATGGGGATTGCATTGAATGTGTAGATTGCTCTAGGTAGCATTGACATCTTCACAATGTTTGTTCTTCCAATCCATGAGCATGGAACGTTTCTTTGTTCCTCCTCAATTTCTTTCATGAGTATTTTATAGTTTTCTGAGTACAGATCCTTTGCCTCTTTGGTTAAATTTATTCCTAGGTATCTTATAGTTTTGGATGCAATTGTAAATGGGATCGACTCCTTGAATTCTCTCTCTTCTGTCTTGTTGTTGGTGTATAGGAATGCCACTGATTTCTGTGCATTGATTTTATAGCCTGCTACTTGACTGAATTCCTGTATGAGTTCTAGCAATTTTTGGGTGGAGTCTTTTGGGTTTTCCACATACAGTATCATATCATCTGCAAAGAGTGAGAGTTTGACTTCCTCTTTGCCGATTTGGATGCCTTTGATTTCTTTTTGTTGTCTGATTGCTGTGGCTAGGACTTCTAATACTATGTTGAATAGCAGTGGTGAGAGTGGACATCCCTGCCGCGTTCCTGACCTTAGGGGAAAAGCTCTCAGCTTTTCCCTATTGAGAATGATATTCGCTGTAGGTTTTTCATAGATGGCTTTTATGATATTGAGGTATGTACCCTCTATCCCTATACTCTGAAGAGTTTTGATCAAAAAAGGATGCTGTACTTTGTCAAATGCTTTTTCTGCATCTATTGAGAGGATCATATGATTCTTGTTCTTTCTTTTGTTAAGGTATTGTATCACGTTGATTGATTTGCGGATGTTGAACCAACCCTGCAGCCCAGGGATAAATCCCACTTGGTCATGGTGAATAATCCTTTTAATGTACTGTTGGATCCTATTGGCTAGTATTTTGGTGAGAATTTTTGCATCCATGTTCATCAAGGATATTGGTCTGTAGTTCTCCTTTTTGATGGGGTCTTTGTCTGGTTTGGGGATCAAGGTAATGCTGGCCTCATAAGATGAGTTTGGAAGTTTTCCTTCCATTTCTATTTTTTGGAACAGTTTCAGGAGAATAAGTATTAATTCTCCTTGAATGTCTGATAGAATTCCCCTGGGAAGCTGTCTGGCCCTGGGCTTTTGTTTGTTGGGAGATTTTGATGACTGCCTCAATTTCCTTAGTGGTTACAGGTCTGTTCAGGTTTTCTATTTCTTCCTGGTTCAATTTTGGTAGTTGATACATCTCTAGGAATGCACCCATTTCTTCCAGGTTATCTAATTTGCTGGCATAGAGTTGCTCCTAATATGTTCTTATAATTGTTTGTATTTCTTTGGTGTTGGTTGTGATCTCTCCTCTTTCATTCATGATTTTGTTGATTTGGGTCATTTCTCTTTTCTTTTTGATAAGTCTGGCCAGGGGTTTATCAATCCTGTTAACTCTTTCAAAAAACCAGCTCCTAGTTTCATTGCTCATAATATGTTCTTATAATTGTTTGTATGTCTTTGGGGTTGGTTGTGATCTCTCCTCTTTCATTCATGATTTTGTTGATTTGGATCATTTTTCTTTTTGATAAGTCTGGCCTGGGGTTTATCAATCTTGTTAATTCTTTCAAAGAACCAGCTCCTAGTTTTGTTGATCTCTTCTACTGTTCTTTTGGTTTCTAGTTCATTGATTTCTGTTCTGATCTTTATTATTTCTCTTCTCCTGCTGGGTTTAGGCTTTATTTGCTGTTTTTTCTCCAGCTCCTTTAGGTGTAGGGTTAGGTTGTGTATTGGAGACCGTTCTTTATTCTTGAGAAAGGCTTGTATTGCTATATACTTTCCTCTCAGGACTGCCTTTGCTGTATCCTAAAGATTTTGAACAGTTGTGTTTTCATTTTCATTGGTTTCCATGAATTTTTTTAATTCTTCTTTAATTTCCTGGTTGACCCATTCATTCTTTAGTAGGATGCTCTTTAGCCTCCATGTATTTGAGTTCTTTCCGACTTTCCTCTTCTGATTGAGTTCTAGTTTCAAAGCATTGTGGTCTGAACATATGCAGGGAATGATCCCAATCTTTTGGTACCAGTTGAGACCTGATTTGTGACCTAGGATGTGATCAATTCTGGAGAATGTTCCATGGGCACTAGAGAAGAATGTGTATTCCGTTGCTTTGGGATGCAATGTTCTGAATATGTCTGTGAAGTCCATTTGGTCCAGTGTGTCATTTAAAGTCTTTATTTCCTTGTTGATCTTTTGCTTAGATGATCTGTCCATTTCAGGTAGGGGGGTGTTAAAGTCCCCCACTATTACTGTATTGTTGTCAATGTGTTTCTTTGCTTTTGTTATTAATTGCCTTATATAATTGGCTGCTCCCATGTTCGGGGCATAGATATTTACAATTGTTATATCTTCTTGTTGGATAGACCCTTTAAGTAGGATATAGTGTCCTTCTTCATCTCTTATTACAGTCTTTGTTTTAAAATCTAATTTGTCTGATATAAGGATTGCCACCCCAGCTTTCTTTTGGTGTCCATTAGCATGGTTTTCCACCCCCTCACTTTCAATCTGGGGGTGTCTTTGGGTGTAAAATGAGTCTCTTGCAGACAGCATATTGATGGGTCTTGTTTTTTAATCCAATCTGATAGCCTGTGTCTTTTGATTGGGGCATTGAGCCCATTTACATTCAGGGTAACTTTTGAAAGGTATGAATTTAGTGCCATTGTATTGCCTGTAAGGTGACTGTTACTGTATATTGTCTGTGTTCCTTTCTGATCTATGCTGCTTTTAGGCTCTCTCTTTGCTTAGAGAACGCCTTTCAATATTTCTTGGAGGGCTGGTTTTGTGTTTGCAAATTCCTTTAGTTTTTGTTTGTCCTGGAAGCTTTTTATCTCTCCTTCCATTTTCAATGAGAGCCTAGCTGGATATAGTATTCTTGGCTGCATATTTTTCTCGTTTAGTGCTCTGAAGATATCTTGCCTGTCCTTTCTGGCCTGCCAGGTCTCTGTGGATAGGTCTGTTGCCAATCTAATTTTTCTACCATTGTAGGTTACATATCTCTTCTCCCGAGCTGCTTTCAGGATTTTCTCTTTGTCTCTGAGACTCGTAAGTTTTACTATTAGATGTCAGGGTGTTGACCTATGTTTATTGATTTTGAGAGGGGTTCTCTGTGCCTCCTGGATTTTGATGCCTGTTTCCTTCCTCACATTAGGGAAGTTCTCTGCTATAATTTGCTCCATATACCTTCTGCCCCTCTCTCTCTTTCTTCTTCTTCTGGGATCCCAATTATTCTAATGTTGTTTCATCTTATCGTATCGCTTATCTCTCGAATTCTGCCCTCGTGATCCTGTAGTTGTTTCTCTTTTTCTCAGCCTCTTTATTTTCCATCATTTGGTCTTCTATATCACTGATTCTCTCTTCTGCCTCATTTATCCTAGCAGTTAGTGACCCCATTTTTGATTGCACCTCATTAATAGCCTTTTTGATTTCGACTTGGTTAGATTTTAGTTCTTTTATTTCTCCAGAAAGGGTTTCTCTAATAACTTCCACGCTTTTTCCAAGCCCTGCTAGTATCTTTAAAGTCATGATTCTGAACTCTAGGTCCAACATCCTACTACTGTCCGTATTGAGTAGGTCCCTGGCAGACGGTACTATCTCTTGTTCTTTTTGCCGAGGTGATTTTTTTCATCTTGTCATTTTGTCCAGAGGAGAATAGATGAATGAGAGAACAAAATGCTAACAGGTTAACAACGTCCCCAGCAAATATACTCTATACAAATCAGAAAAGACCTGAAACCAGGGGAAAAGAAAGGGAAGGAAAGAAAAAAGAAAGAGAGAGAGAAAAAAAAAGAAGATAAAAACAAAAACAGAACAATAGAAAAAAAGCAGAATATGATCAAATATGATCAGGCTAGTGCATAGATCAATGCCACACACTAGATTTTGGGCATATTTTGGTCTGTTAGAAAAAAGTGCCTCCTAAAATTTTAAAGGAAGAAAGACATATATGTACAAAATAAGGATTGATACAATGAAGGGATGGAAGATGACTGTAAAGATGAAAATTATAAAAGATTTTATAAAAGGAATTGATAAGATAAGAAGTTGTTTGCAAAAAGAAAGAAGAAGATTAAAAAAAAAAGAAAAGAAAAGGGAGAGAATGTGATCAGGCAGGAGACTAGAACAAAGCCATACACTAGTGATTTAGGGTATATTTTGATCTGTTAGAAGAAACTGTATCTCAAATTTTTAAAGAGGGAACAACTTATATATATATGGCAAAAATAAGGGTAACTACTATGAAGGGATAAAATATGACTCTAAAAATGAAAAATAAAAAATGTTTTTTTAAAAAAGGGATTGACAAGATGTTGGTTGAAAAAGGGAAAAAGAAAAATAAAAAAAAACAGTTAAAAAAATTAACTTTGATGAACTAATGAATCATGGTAAAAAAAAGCCATGAATTCTATGTGCAATATTCCCCTAGTGCTGGAGTTCTCCCGTTCTCCTTGATCGGTAAACTTGGTCTTGCCTTGCTGGCTGTTCGTGCTGATCTTCTGGGGGAGGGGCCTGTTGCCGTGGTTCCCAAATGTCTTTGCCGGAGGCTGAATTGTCCCGCCCTTGTCGGTCCAGACTAAGCAAGCTGCCCGGGTTTGCGCTCAGGAGCTTTTGTTCCCTGAAAGCTTTCCATACAGTGTTGGAAGACGAGAGTGAAAATGGCGGCCTTCCAATCTCTGCCCGGGAGGAGCTGAGAACTCGGGGCCCCACTCCTCATTGTGCCCCCCGAGAAAAGCAGTCACTCCCGTGTCCCTGTTCTCTGGCCGCACTCCGTGCTCACCTGGCCTGTGACCGAGCGTTTCTATCTCTGACACCCGACTCGGTGTGGAGTCTCCAAACCCACCAGATCCCTGCGGTGCACTCCCACGCCTCTCCCCCTGGGGGAGGAAGGGGAGTCTCCCCGGACCTGCCGCTTGTTGGGTCCCTGCTGGAGGAGCAGTGGCCCGACTGGGCCGCGGATCACAGTTTATGGCCACCCCGAGCTGAGAGCCCGCGCCTCGGCTCCGTCTCTGCAGCCGGCTTTCCCGCTCCAATACCTGGGAGCACTCAGGCACCCCTGGTCTTTCTGTGACCCCAAGGGTCCTGAGACCACACTGTCCCGGGAGGATTCCACTCCCTGCTTAGCCACTGGAGCGACGTCCCTCAGCGGAGCCGACTTCTAAAAGTTCCGATTTTGTGCTCCGCGTTTCTATCACTTGCCCGAAACAGTCTGCGGAGGCCCCCTCCCCCGTCGTCTATCCTCCCGAATATCGCCTCGGATTCACTTCGCACGTCCTACCTTCCAGTAAGTGGTCGCTTCTCTGTTCAGAGAGTTGTTGCTACTCTCCTCTTCGATCTCCTGTTGAGTTCGTAGGTGTTCAGAATGGTTTGATCCCTATTCAGCTGAATTCCTGAGACCAGACGAAATCCAGGTCCAGGTCTCCTACTCCTCTGCCATCTTGCTCTGCCCCCCCGAGAGTCTGCCTGGGTGAAGTTTTCTTATTTAAGTGAAGTTTTACCCCTGCTTCTGGATAGAGTTAAGATTGAGATAGATTACTTCAATTTAATTAGAAATGGAGCTTATTTATACTCAGACTTCAGTCCTTGGACAGAATACTTTTGATGCCCTACCAGAGACATTTTGGTTTTATTTGTCTCTGGGGCCCTAAACCGCTTGCTCTGCTCTACCTATTAACCAACTCCATACAGGATTCTTTGTAGATTTTTGCTATGTTTCTGGGTTTTTCCTTCTCTGGCTTCTTTTGGATTGAATTGTATTGTTTATTATTTATATTCCTCTGCTGCCTGTTACTTTGTTAGTTATCATTCTTTAACTTTGCTTTCATTAGTTCTAGAGATTAAAGTGCATATCCTTGATTTATCAAATTTGAATATTACTTGGTATTTTCACCTTCTTTATAGAAAATACAAGGATCTTAGAACACTTTAAGATTTACCATTCTCCTGACTTACCTTCTGTTATCGTTGTGTATTTTTGTACACATATTCATTATTAACGTTATTTCTCACAGCCAATATTCATTTAACTTTGTCCACATATTTAACATTTTCATTGTTCTTTATTTCTTCCTCCAAATTTAAACCTAGATTTGGTATCGTTTTCTTTCTACTTGAAAAACCCCCTCAATATTTCACTTAGATGTGAAGTTCTTGTGATCAATTCTTTTAGTGTCTGTTTGTCTGAAAATATCTTTATTGTGTTTTCATTCCTGAAAGAGATTTTTCTTGGTTACAGAATTCTAGGTTGGCGGTTATTTTCTCCCAACCTTCTGGCTTTCATTTTTTTCCCTTGCTGATATGTCAGCCTGGTTATATATTTAAGTAAGTTTTGCATATTGAATTTGGAAAATAATAAACATAATTTAAGATGGTATGATTTTATCTTCCTTTATTGTGAAAATTTATGTTTCTCTAGTAGAGGGTTATGAGTGTCAATAACCAGGGAACATCTCAAACCTATTTCAGGTATTGATTTAAATCAAAGCTTCCTGTGAGGGATAATACTTTGCATTTTTAACTCACAGGTGAAGAATTGTATCAGACCTCTTTCTACTTGGTGGGGTCTTGGTTCCAATTTTTGTTCCTCTAACACATAAGGCAGGTCATAAGCACACTTGGATAGACTTTTCTGAATATTATTTGAAGACTTTGGTGCTCGGTGGGCAAAAAACAGGGAAGTGATATTCCTTATTGTATCCTTCGAGATAATGCTTATTTTTGCCAGGATGAATTAGACTTTATATTTGTAGCACTGGCACCAATTTCCTATATAACTAAGGTAAGGAATATTTTTGAGGAAATTCTATAAACCAGGTACTCCACCAAGCCCTTTTACTTAAACACTTTAATTATGTTAACAACCTTTTGAGGTATTTATTACTATTCCTGCTTTATACCTAAGAAATTCACAGCTAGTTACGTAGCTGTGTCATCTGACATTTCCACTTACTCTTTTTTTATTCCATAAATAAGGGTTAGTCTTTGACTTTTCAGACTCTTAGTTTAGGGGACAGAATATCAACCACGTGCCAGGAATGTTAACTTTGGCTTGGTCACATTATCTTCTCAGTGCATAGTTTTCTTATCTGTAAACAGTGAGGATTGTAATAACTACAATTTTTATACAGAGATCTTCCTGATACACTCCGAGCAGATGCAAAAGAGTTCAGAGTCAGCCTGTAATGTTTCATCTAACTTTGTTTTCTCTTGGCTAACTTTCTCTGGCTGCCATAAACTTTCCCATTTTACTAAAGGCCAGAGAAAAAGCTGGTGGAGTGTGAGCAACAAATGATTATATTAAGAGTTCTCAATACGCACATAATTCATTTTTTGATTCAGAAGTAATTATTTTATTGAGTCCCAGACTGTCAGGACTTGAATAATTATAGCAAACAAATTCCAGCATTTTTAATCATTTAAAAATTGCTTTTTTTCTCCTACAATATTTTATTTTAGCCTTTAAGCAATCCTATGAGGTAGTAATCATTATAGCCATATTATGGATGAGGAAACATGCTCAGTAAAACATCCATCCAAGACTTCACTGCTGCAGAACACCTCCAAATATATTACTTTTAACTTACACCACATGGCTACAAATAAAAAAAAAATGAGAGACTGCCATTGATTTGTCTGATTTTTTTTTTTTTTGACACAGAAGGGAGAAAAACAAATACGGTAATGGAGCAATTTTCTTTAGAGAATATACAGAGATTTGATTGGAATTTTCCTATCTTAACATCAAATAATCTTCCATCTGTTTGATACGAATTTCAGAGCAGGGAAAGAAGTAACTGATTCATTTCTGCTTTAGAAGTACCATGGATGGAAAACTGGAAATATTCTTTTTTGATAACTATTGATAACTGCTCTTTTTATCCAATTTTATTTTATTTTATTTTATTTTATTTTTAAAGATTTTATTTATTCATTTGCAAGAGAGACAGAGAGAGAACAAACAGAGGGAGAGGCAGAGGGAGAAGGAGAAGCAGACTCCCTGCTAAGCAAGAAGCCCGATGCGGGACTTGATCCCAGGACCCTGGGACCATGACCTGAGCCGAAGGCAGACACTTAACCATCTGAGCCACCCAGGTGCCCTATCCAATTTTATTTTTAAAGTAAAAATCAGAACACTTTTTCTTTGCTATATTGATACATGATACTTTGCTGATTTTGTTTTTAACCTAGAGAAGTTCTCAGCTGGCTGTACTATTTCACATGATATCTTCACAGATTATATGTAGGAGAATTTGGGGGGATAACCTTAAAAATTAAACTACATGTTTTTTAACATATATACTCTTACATCAATTTTAATGACCTTTCTGATCATAATATATTTTGTGGGATCTTTGAAATAACTTTTCCCTTATCACCAAGTAGTATTTCTTATAAAAATTAAAAAAAGTATAAAAATAAAATCCATCTGTGCATACTGCTTTTTAATTTTCTTTTTCTATCTAAAATATATATTTTAACTTCTTCCTAAATAATTATATATTTTTCTGCACTGCTGTTTTTCTGCTATATTTGCATTTACCAGTATTTTTCTCCTAGGATATCACTCTGTTTTTCCACCTGAGGTAATTACTATGCTGAATTTTGTGTTTTATTCTTTTTCCTGCTTTTTAAAAAATCATTTTCACGGTGACCCACTCAGAGAAATGCAAAATATATATAAATAAACCACTGAAGTTATTATTTTCAAGTAATCTTCTGTGTAAACACCACGTTTAAACACTATTCTTGATGTTTTTCTGTTTAACCTCCAGTGCTCTGCCAAATATAGATTTAAAAAAAATATTTTATTTATTTGAAAGAGAGAAAATGAGTGAGAGGGAGAGGGAGAGAGAACCTGAAGCAGACCCCGCACTGAGTGCAGAGCCCAACTCAGGGCTCTATCCCACGACCATGGGACCATGACCTGAGCAGAAATCAAGAGTCACATGTTTAACCAACTGAGCCACCCAGGTGCCCCTGAACATAGATTAAAACCACTCACTTAAGGTAACTGGAAATAGCAGCATAAAAGGGGTGTTTAGAGAAAGAGACCCTAATTAAGGAATCTGAAAACTAATAATAAGAATGGTAGGAAAAGAAGTTATAGGAGAGCATGGTAGCATGCTAGATAATGCAAAGAGAGCTGACAACATGGGAGACAGTAGCACAAAGCCTCAAGGCCCTCAAAGAAGTCTAGTAAGATGAAGGCCAAGACATATCCATTGGCCTTGGATATTAACAAGACATTGGTGGCATTTCCAGGGTCATTTGTGGAGTAAATAAAGGGAGGCTGTCAGACAGAAAAGGAGTGAATAGCAGAGAAGCTTAGTAGAGAAATAAAGAAACAGAAGGCAATGTTTAGACAGAATGATTTAATCACAGAAGCTTATGGTAGTTTTTTTTTCATTTTCTTGTTTGCTTATCAGAGTATAGAGATTTAAGTTTCTCTATAGTCTGAGGGAAAGAGCCAACAAGTAGTAAAGGGTTACAGGTGGGGACCAGAGCAGGGTGCTGGAGGAAATAGGAACTGTGTAATCAGGGCATGGAAAGGGGGATGACTTATGAATGGAAGGAGCTCCAACTGATCTCCTGAGAGTGGAGGAAAAGAGGAGTAATAGCATATGTATGATGAAGGTCAAATGTATGACCTTCATCAAATTTGACCTGATGCCATTTTTTACCTGGTACCTGTTTTCTCAATGAAATAATTTCCTAATGCTATAAGAGCAGACTTACATTTTGGAATATTTTAGAAAAAAGGGAGATGCTATAATAGAAATAATGTAAAAGAATGAAAGACAGGTGTTATAAGATCAAATGAAGTTGGAAAACATACACTGGTATTTGCACTAGTCTGAGGTTGTATGTCTTTTTCTCCTCCAGCACTTACTTATGCCAAGCAGGGTAAGGAAATGTGGATTTGTTTTCTCATGTTGGGGGTATGTAGGCCAAATGGACAAGGGAGACAGGGAGTCTTACTTTACATGATTAATCACGGAGTCAAGACTGTGTAGGGAAAAAAGTAAGACCAGATGTATATTGAGGAAGGGGAAAGATCAAGAGATAGAGGTCTATGTAGTTAAACATCAAAGCAACCTGAGGGAAGTGGTAAAACACGGAAACAGAGAAGCAAGCTGGTGGTCATAGTTTAGAATATATGTATTTAAGCTTCCACATATTACAAAGTAAGGATATTGCTGTGACTATGTAAGGAAAAAATATATTGACAATCTTCCTCAAGTGTTGTCTTAAAACATGACTTAAACAGGAAATTGGCTAAATTATATTTAAAACTGATGAAGCCCTGGGTGTTATGCACAAACAATGAATCATGGAACACTACATCAAAAACCAATGATGTAATGTATGGTGATTAACATAACAATAAAAAAATAAAAAAAAGATAAAACTGATGAAGCCCTGATTGATAGCTAAAGGTTGATAATGCATTTATTTCAACAGTATTAAGTTCCTGAGCTATCAGAAACTTGCTAATAATAAGGCTGACAAATAATAATGCTATGAACAAAGAATTCTTGGCTTTAGAATACTAAAGAATACAAAGTTTAAGGAAATTGATGAAAAAGATTATCAGTCTTACATTAGGGAACACTTTCTAGGCTGTCTTTGTAAAAATCTCTGGAGCTGTCTCATGGGACACTGTGTGTAGCTACCTGTTTGTAGCACACATAACACAGAAGGAAAAAGAGCAGGAAATGTTTTTGAAATTGCTAATTCAAGTTGAGCATAAAAATATCCACTGACCTGGCTGGCACCATTCTGTCAATTTTCCTCTCACTTCCTGTGTTGCTAGAGATGTATGCTCCCTAAAAGGAAGGGTGGAAGCTATTAGTAATCTGTCAAGAAAAGAAATTGATTTTTTTGAAATTTTAAAAATGCATCGTGCCCAAGAGCTCTTTGGTACTTTACAGAGATGGAAAGACTTAATAATTTATTTATAGTGACTTCAGAGCTAGGTAGGGTCAATCAAAGAAATTTCTTTCATGGTCCTGGGATGATGTAAGGAAACTAAGAATTCTAGAAATAGTTATCTCATGCAAATCCTCTTGCTTAATATATCTGTTGACTAACTTCACAGTAGCTGATTATACAGGTATTTGATTTAGTCACTTTAGTGAAAATGTCAAACATAACAACTGTAAAGTATTACTGCAGATATTTATCATTATGAGTTATATGGGCAATAAATGGAGTCCTTATCTAAGATCAAATGCATACTGTTAAGTAGTGTCCTTTTGAGATTTTGTATGCCCTGGCATTTTGATTATTACATTTATAAGAGTATTTTTTAGCCTTACTAATGGAATTTCTTAAAGGTAGATACAGTCTTGACATTTTAATTTTACAACTTGAAACCCACATTTAAAGTATATTGATTGTACTTCCAGCTTGTCTGTCTGCTGTCTTTTCTTCCATTCTTCTTCCTTCCTTTTTCCTTTTTGAATAATTTACTCTAAAAGCCAAGGATGAGGTCAAGGTTTTCAGGTGAAACAGTGGGTGGCCCTACTGTCAGTGTTTAGAGCCTAAGCAAGGAGAGTGGCCAGAGATTGAAGACCAAGTGAGAAAAGTGGTCATTGAGGGTGGGGATCTGGTGGAGTTATGTTACATAGGAGATATTGATGAAATAGGTAAATATGTTCAGAACAATGGGAGCTAGGTTTCTCATTGCCAAAGAAGTTAAAAGATGAAAAGAATAAACCTGTTGTGGTGCACTGGAATTAGAATTGTTGGGGGAATATATATTTTCAATATTTATGGGTGAATGGAGAAAAAAAAACCCAGATGTGTGTGTGTGTGTGTGTGTGTGTGTGTGTGTGTATTTCCTAGCTTGATCCACTGAAAGGGCTGGTTAGCACGACACCCCAATCACAGTAAGCACACATAGTACCAGATCTTGGCTTCTAAATACTATTCTCCACTAAAATAAACTAGTTTCCTGGAGAATGGCTGATAAAAATGACCCCAGGATCTGTTGTGTTGGAAAGTAAGATAGTGATCTAAGGATGATGGAGATATGTTAAAAGGACACAAGGCCAGCCTGAAGGAGCTCCCACTGGCCAAACTGGGCAAAATTTAGGCATTAAAATAAATAATAGTAGTAACTGCTTATAACCCATCAAACAATATAGGAATCCATGAGTCCATACTGATGTAAATAAAACAAATGAACAAATAGATGAGAAGAAATAGCCTTTCCTTACAGTAGAATGTCAACTATAGAAGGAATGGTAGAAGTAGAAATGTTCTATGTTATTGTCAGTCTTCCCATTTTGATGGATGTTTATGTAGGAGAATGTTCTTGTTTATAGGAAAACTACACTGAGGTATCCAAGGTTAATTGGATATGACATTGGCAAATTGCTCTCAAAAGTTCAGGAAAAAAAAATTCTTTGTACTCTTTTTGCAAGCTACATTCTTGTAGGCTTGAAATTATTTAAAAATGAAACTTTCAAACTCTATGCTGACCTCAAGAAAACTGCCTTTGCTTTCCAAATATCTTTTAGGAGTTTTGGATTTGGAAAATATAATTAATGGTTTAAATATCAATGACTATATACGTTATAGATTATCCAAATTAATAATCATCTCAGAAAATCTTAAACGTGATGAAAATGGCTAGTCAATTAACTTAAACCAACCTAATAGGTTAAGTAATAGGTGTGACTGATATTTGATTTTTATTTATTTAATAAGCACTTGTATAACTTTTACTTTCTTCCAGGGTTCTAGTATTAACTCATTTAATCTATCCAACAAACCGATAAGTTGGGTATAATTACTTCCCTCATTTCACAGTGAGGGATTGCAACACAGAGAGCTTAAGATAGATTTAAGTAACTTCCCCAGGATCACACAGCTTTTATGTGGCAGAGCCAGGATTCAACTGCAGGTAGTTTAGTTCCCGAATCCATGCTGTTAACCACTTCCCTCTGTTGGAAGCTCACCTTTTCATAGTTATGCATCTCTTAACTTATATTGCTAAATAACAGAAACACTGCAGAGACCCAATACAACCAATCAATTCTGCCTACGGAACAAGAAGAGAGTTTCAGAACAATACATTTAGTCCTTTCACTTTTTAAACTTTTGAGTGCATTTTATTATAGACTGAGCCTTTCTGTGCTGTGAGGCTTTTTTTGTTTGTTTCTAAAAAAGGTTCTTGACCTTTCTGTAGACTTTTATCTTATTCCCCCCCAAAGACAAATTTCTTACAGGTACATTGAACAATCACAACCTCGCTTTTCATTTGCTTTCAATTCACTGTATTATGGGTTCCGTATCCATGACTCCTTTTACACTCTAAAACATTACTGAGATTTCTAAAATGTCAACTCTTTTGGGTTCATCCTGTTTTTAACCTCTCTTCAGCTCGTGACTTTATTTATTTATTTATTTTAATAATTTATTTATTTTTTATTTATTTTTTTTTTTAAGATTTTATTTATTTATTTGACAGAGAGAGACACAGTGAGAGAAGGAACACAAGCAGGGAGAGTGGCAGAGGGAGAAGCAGGCTTCCCGCCGAGCAAGGAGCCCGATGTGGGGCTCGATCCCAGGACCCTGGGATCATGACCTGAGCCGAAGGCAGACGCTTAACGACTGAGCCACCCAGGCGCCCCAGCTCGTGACTTTATTGAAAATATAGTCTTTCTGAAGTTCTCTTTTCTCTTAGATTTTATCACACAACTTACTTTTGGTTCTCTTTCCAATTGCTTCTTAATGAATTAAAGATTTGTATATCATAGGCTTTTGTCCTTGTCACATATATACTAAGACTCCTAAGTCCATGACTCCAATGTTAGCATTTCTTCTGGTGAGGTCCCAGAGATCAAACTGCCTGATAAACACCCTTACCTCGTTCTCGCAAGACCTCCATGTTTGTGTGTGAAAATCTGAATCATTATCTCCCATCTCCAATGATAGAATGTGTGCAGCTGTGACCCACACCCAGACCCTCATGATCCCTGGCATGTTGTACAATATTCTCTTCTCACTGCTTTCAAAAGAACAACTTTCCTATGAAAATATAGAAAATACAAATTCACTACAATGAAAATTATGATATTAAAGTTATTGTTGAAATTTGGTAGGATTTTTTTTTTTTTACTTATTACAACTTGATTGAATAAGAATGAAATATCCACTCAGTTGTCCACCCATATTTTATATCCAGAACACAGAAAATCTGACCATATAAATGCACTTTGCATCATCCCTTTGCCACACTCTGGCCCTTGAATAAGAAAAAGGACTGTTCTAAACAGGAAACTTGGCAGCCATTCTTCTATTGCAAGATGGCGGGTTTTGTGGGCAGTTAGGGGCCTGTTCATCATCTGTACATCTCCCTTTCTCTTTCCAGAAAACAACTGTGCAGAAAGCATGTGGTAATTGAGGTGGCACATTGCCACCTAAGAGTGGTCCATTCAGAGATCAGATTTTCATACATTGTGTCTTTCATGGCATCACAACACTGGGACAACTTGTAGGGAATGATCTTAAGTATTAACTGAAAACCTCATAGACACTAGGAATTGAAACAGAAACTGCTTACATCTATGCATTTATGTATCTAAGACAGGAATTCTATGAGCACTGCATGGAATCCAGTGGAGGCCAGAAAAACCAAAGGACACATGGAAAAACAAAAAGGGCAAAGGAAAATTCCCCTAAACAAGGAAGCAGAAACATCAGCAAGTATTAGAGAAAAAGCAACTCGCAGGAAATAATTATCCCAAAATTCAAAATAAAAATTAGAAGATTTGTTGATCCTCATCAGTCAAGAATAAAGGGAAGGGTTTTTTTGTCCTACCCCCCTCCAAGGGAAGTTTTTATTACATAGGAGCAGAAATCCCCAAGGGGAAGATGGAAATAAATGGATAAAAGAATGAGTTATAAAGGTATGTAAGAGACACGAGGAAGAATTACAAGGTAAGTAAAACTGCAAGAGCAGAATTTTAAAGCCTACATAAGGCAGCTGGGTTAGAACTGAGAGTGTATAGTAAAAGAATAAGCCCTAAAGAGTCCTCCTAGAATGCAGAGGGGAAAGTCAAAACATAAAATTAATGAGAAAAAACATAATATATAAGAAAATGGAAATGCAACTTAAACATTATTGATAGGTGTAAAGAAGGATTTTTGAGAAATAGTTAAGGAACAATAAAGAATACAACTCAAACCCATTTTTCTGAAGTTAAAAAAAATGTCAAAAGGTCAAACACATTCTAGACAATTTCATCAAAAGCATCTTATCAAAAATACTTAATTCTAAGGAAAAACAAATTTGAAACTATCCACCAAATGAGAAAACACGCACTCTTCTCTCTTCCCCAAATACATGTCTTAAGTTAATTTGAGGTGTTTCTATATACACCTACAGATTTTGCATCTTAAGAATTTCATAAGTTTCCAAATTGTCTTTCATAAGTAAAAGAAACAGGTAATCTTTAAAATGAAGTGGATGTGAAAGAACATCACCCACATGCCCTTTTTAAAAAAAAGACTTTATTTATTTATTTGAAAGAGAGAGAGAGAGAAAGAGAATCTGAGCCACCCAGGCGTCCCCCACTGCTCTTTTTAAAAGGTTTTGAAGGCTTTTTCCAGTCACATAACACCAAAATACAGAGCTTAAAATGTGGATAACGTAATGAGAAAAAGATTTTGCATTGAGACTATTACTGGAAAAGATAATAGCAAAACTGTCTATCTAGCCTGCTAGATGGATAATATACAAAGAGCAATAAAAAGCCAGTAATAAGAAATCATAGAAAATGTAAAGCATCAACAGAATGACAGGATAGAAATCACATATCATTTTTATGGCCCTTTCACTCTACTCCTTGCTGCCCTCAAAAGGTCTGCATAGAAACCCAGAGAGCTTGCCTCTATCAATACATCCATCTTCCCCCAATACTAGCAGGCTCACCATTGCAAACTCACTGACAGACCAACTCCACAGTCTCTTATTTGTACTTATACCCACACCCCCTTAAGAAACTATCACAACGGGTGCCTGGGTGACTCAGATGGTTGAGCGTCTGCCTTCGGCTCGGGTCATGATCCCAGGGTCCTGGGATCGAGTTCCGTATCGGGCTCCCTGCTCCTTGGGGGCCTGCTTCTCTCTCTCTCTCTCTGTCTCTGATGAATAAATAAATAAAATCTTAAAAAAAAGAAACTACCACAACTAACTCTATCATGCTCTATTTTTCTATTCACTTTAGCCACTACATGAATTCCAAACTTGCCAGATTATCCCTTCATTAGAAAAGGAATACCTGAGCAGACAAAATGTTGACCTCATAAGCTTCAAGGGAGGTTCAAGCTGCCATTCCCATCATATCTAGTGGTTCTTGACCTTATTAGATCCAATGTCCTGCCACTAAAACAAATATTTTCTAGTGCTTGCATTACCCTCCTGAAATGAAATTTAGAGGTAATACAACCTACATGTACACACAGTTAAAAACAATCATCCGGGGGTAATATAAAGGGAAAAACAAAATTATTTATTATAAAGCAAAATGAAATAATTTTATTTATAACAAAATAATCTGTCTGTCCGATACTGTTCAGGCATGACAACACAAGAAGACATATGAAGGGTTAGGTGTTTGCAATGACATGTGGAATCATCAGAATATGAGAGCTGCAAAGGCAAGCTGATGCAGGTATGCTTTATTGCAACTCAGCTAGAGAGATAGTGTGGTTGGTAATGTGATTTTCTAAAATGTTGAATGACTCCAAATTTCCAAACAGAACACAGTACAATCTTCCATTAAGGTAAATAGTGGTTCCCGTTCCTAGAAGATTTAGTGTAAATTAAAATTGTGTAGAAAATCTTTATGTGTAAAATGAAGATAGGTTCTAAGTGGACACAATTATGAGCAAGTTTTTCATCTACATTAATGTTCAGTGGGATATACCAAACTTGTGTATTGATGTGTGATGAACTTTTTTGGGGGAACGGTATCATTCATTACAGAATATCTAGAAACTTTAGCACCCTTTATTAATCGTAAGTGTTGCCACCCAATCGACAACTAAAAATCTCCCACAGATTTCCAAAATACCCTCTAGGGGGCGGTACTACCTTTGTTGAGAAATTTTTATCTAGAATTAGCCTAAGTTTATTACAGCTAGGAAGGACTATTGTAAGCTCTAACTTCGGCTTTATCTGAAAGTGTTTATAAGCATATCAATATTAACAGAAGGCAGTTTGAGATGATCCCAGAAAAAAAAATTGACCATCTGATCTAATTGTATTCCCACTTTTGGTACATTAAAACTCAATTTTCAGAACTGGTTCTTTCTTGTTTTGAAGTTGAAGGACTTCTACATTAAAAATGATTATTCTTAAATTCTCTAAAAGCTACACATCATCAAAATTTTGTGACTGTTATGATAGAATTTATTCTAACATTTCTAAAGGAAAGAAAAAGTATTTTGCTTATAAATGTAGTGCCTTTATTTTATGATAGTTTATGAAACTAAATCACTATAAATAAGTATGTGTTTTAAATTATGTAAAATAAATTATGTAAAATAACAGAAGAATTCCTTGATGACCTAAAAGATTATATTAAGAGCAAGTAAAAAACAATATTAGTATATGTAAATAATATGAATGTAAATGCTAAATGAAGAGGGTAATCAGAATGGGGTAAAATTAATTGAAGAGGCATTTTTGTGTAGGAGTTTCTAAAACTAAGCTAAAGTATAAAGTGTCAGAAAAGACAGGATTGTACTTGAGGAGAGCTAATGGAACATGAAAACACAGAAAGTAGAAAACAGTTGAGGTTACACATGTTGTAGAATGAAACAGTGCTTTGATTATCGAAATATAAAGAGGAGATAAAATTCAACTGTATCACCTTTTAAAGGGGTCTTTACTTTGGTATTTTTCATTTACTTTAAGAAGGCATGGAAAAGTGGTCTTGATCATACTAACTGGACTTTTAGAGCAACGTGACTTCTTAACTGAGGGCATGGATTGCGTTCTTGACTTTTACACTCTAGTTTCCTAATCCACAGCAGTATTTGGACCTTAACTTGTCCTCTAGGAATTTTTTGAGAAATAATTTCTGATTATTGATGTACAATTCAGGACACTGTTCCAGACCACAGCAAAACTGTATTTGCTCCTGGAAACACCAGTGATTCAATTTTGGAGTATTGGACAAGTAACAAACAGTTAATAACTAAACTGCTGAAATTCTTACTATGGGCTTTGCATAGCCAAAATCTGTCCTTGTGCTAATTTACATTCTTTTTAAATATTTCAACTGATTACTAGTTTAGAATAATGTAAACCAAAGGATTATAAAGCAAGGGGCCATATTAGCAAAATACCATTAATGCCCCAATTTCAAACTAGTTATGTCAACTCACAGAAAAGCTTTCTAAATAGGTAAAATAAAACAGGGCGGCAAAATATGTCAAATTTAAAACAACCATGTCAATTCAAGGACGAAATTAATTATCTAAATTATCCCAGCAGGTCTGGTGGTCTTCTCTTTGTACTGGCCACCTGCTTTCCCCATTCTTGTCATCCTGTCTTCTTACACTCATACACGTAATCCTGTCATTGACCATGTTATTGTTTAAGAGCATTGTAATTTCTAAAGGGGTGTGCAGGGTGGTGGGGGGATCATATTTAAACCTTTGTCAGTTGCTATTATAATTACAGTGATTGTTATTTAGTGAAAGCTTTTTTGGCAGATTTCCACCAGAAGGCTAAAACTTGCATCCAAGTTTATTTTCATTAAGCTATGGGGGTTTGTCATTCTATTTAAAATGAGATTTAAATCCACCTTTTTTTCTTGTTTTAAATAATGTTAGCTTTACTGAATTCCATAACTCTCAAAAAGGGCTTTTGAATCAATTTAAGAATCAAATAACTGATTGTCTTAAAGACTGTCACACACCAGGACACTAAACCATGTATCATGCATGCTTGTGATATCAGTTAATAAAATAGATATGTATGTAAAATATACTATTTTTTCTGAATCATATTTTTATGAAAGAGGACATTTATAAAACTATGAATTATTAGTTTTTTTTTTAAGGTTTATTTTTTTGAGAGAGAGGGAGAGAGCACCAGCGAGGGGCGGGGGGAAGGGGTAGAAGGAGAAGCAGGCTCCCTGCTGAGCAAGGAGCCCAATGCAGGGCTCAATCCCAGGACCCTGGGATCATGACCTGAGCTGAAGGCAGACGCTTAACCGATACCCAGGCGCCCCTTAACTATTAGTTTTTTTAAAAAATCATGTTATACCTTGTGATCAGTTAGTGTTATACCTCTCTGCTTAAGTTAATTCTGAATCGATAGGAAAATAATTCCACTAAGAAATTTTACTTTCATAAACTATTGATTACATATAAGAAGAGATTTATAACAGCTATTTAATAATCAGGATCCTAAAAGGGTATGCTACATTTAATGAGAAAATATAAAAATGGTTTAATATCTGAAAATTTTGGCTAGTCCATTTTATTCTGTATGTACCTATATATACTGAAAGGAGTGAGGAAATAACACAACCATCCTGAAAATAAAAGTCCTGCTTACACTTTTTTCACCAGAATTATGTTCTAAGTAAAAGCTCAGCAAATAACTTTTTCCAGACAGAAATGGACATAAATAAAACATAAATGAAGACCCAACATAAGGCTACCTGATAATCAAGATAACTCAGGAGATTAACAATGCGCAAGTTCTTTTTGCATATCTAGAGCTCATACATACTTCCAAAATCCATCGTGTGACTCCCAACATTAAAAAAAAAATAAAAATAAAAAAATAAAATAAAAAATAAAATAAAATATAAGTGATTTCCATTTAATTGAAGCCTATTTGTGTAGACATACATACTTTCAAATATTTATTTAAGATGTATGCAATAGTTCAAAAAAAAGAGGCAAGTTGCTTGACCTCGTAGTTCAAGGCTTGGTCTCCTTATCTGTAAAATGGTACTGATATAAATTAAACTTACAAGAATGTTGTGATGCTTTCACAAACAGAAAATTCCAAGAATGAGGGAGAACTAACAGCTATTGTCTAATATGTATCAAAACTTTTTAAGCATACATGTGATGGCATTTAATTCATATGACAGCACCCTGTGAAGCATCTGTAATAGAAGCTCTCTTATCTACCACTTTTTAATTCATAAACCACATTAATGATGCCCTATGTTTCCTCAGTAAAACATGATGTCACTGCCCACTGTACTTCTCACGGCCCAGGCACTTTTCCTACCACAAGTGGAGTTACACAGAGATCAAGGGTCAGTTGATGTTTACGTCTTGTCCTAGAAAGCTAAGTTAAATGCTTTGTAAATATTCTATAAAGATGAGTCATTAGAAGAGTACAGAGTTTCATAGGTAATTGATGTTTACGTTTTATAAAATAGAGAACAATTTATTTCATATTTTGTCTTCTACTTGTAAAACAAACAAAAGAAACTGAACCTTTAATTATTAAGTAATTGCAAGGACCACGTAGAAAACTTTACATTTAGCATTTGCACCAGTTGGCAGACATTTGGGTTATATTGGCAATACCCTGAACCATATGCTCATGTGTGTATTTAATAAAATGCAAATATTTTACAGTACAGTGGCATAGTGTTCCTGTACTTGGTTAGTGTGTGATGTAAACTACATATACATATTTTTAAAAATAAATTTTCTAAACAAAAATACACAAAACAATAAGCTAAATATACAGCATTATGATGTTGCCCATAAGATAATCTCTATTTATATGTAATTTTTTGGTCCACATTCCAGAAAAGGAAACTACCATTTAAACCTAGCCATGTTTGGATGATGTTTGGACTTTAGAACCTGAAGGTGCAAAGGGTTTAGAATTTTAGGGTTTACTTTATCGAAATAATCAGAGGTGGCTCTGATTGGGGGGGGGCCTACATTAGCAAACCCAAATCTAAGCCTGTAAATGCTTCAAGGTTACAAGATCAAAACTCTAGGGACAAGGAATCACAAACAGCCAACCAACCTGTAAGCTGTAGCCAACAAAATAATTTCCCTTTTTTGCTTCCAGACTCTCTTTAAGTAAATCTTTCCCCTGGCTTCCGTGGGCAGAGGGCTCCTGCCCAAGTGACATAGATTTTTTTTTTTTTTTTTTTTTTTTGAGAGACAGAGCAAGAGCAGGATGGGAGGAGCAGAGAGAGAGGGAGAAGCAGACTCCCTGCAGAGCAGGGAGCCCGATGCGGGGCTGATCCCAGGGCCCCAGGATCAAGATCTGAGCCGAAGGCAGACACTTAATGACCGAGCCACCCAAGCGCCCCGTGACATAGATTTTTCTTAAATAAATTCTTAACATTTTTAATATGTCTCAGTTTTTCTTTTAACAAACCTATACACTGGTATTAAGAGACCCATTTGTGGATTATTAACACCTCCACGTTTGGGCTTTCGTACTTCAGTGAATCTGACATATTTGCTGGTGGTGAAGAATTGGTATATGATGGTTCTTTTCAACAATGAAAAGATAAGAAGGAAAAACAAACATCGTTTCTTTTTCAGTTGACATCATAAGGTTGAATTCAAATAATATTTTGAAAACCCTCACACTCAAACTTTTTAGAATTGCATGATGTAAATATCTTCTATTTGTTTTTGTTTCAAAGATTTATTTATTTTTTTGACAGAGAGAGAGAGAGAGAGAGCACAAGCAGGGGGAGCGAGAGAGGGAGAAGCAGGCTCCCAGGGAGGCTGATGCAGGACTTGATCCTCGGACCCTGGCTCAATGTGACCTGAGCCGAAGGCAAATGCTTAACTGACTGAGCCACCCAGGCGCCCCGATTATCTTATATTTGAATGGAAATATTTGTGAGTATGCTTCAGATTTGTCAAGTACTCATGAATATAAAATACTATTATATATTTTTTCATTAAGTCATCTTAACTAAGAAAAAAATGCATTTTTTGTGAAGAATTTCAATTATCCTTTAAATTGTCATTTCTAAAAGTATTTATTGGCAATGTCAACATAATTTTTTAAAGAATTCTAAGTGATTTTTTTCTTGGAAAAATACTGTTAAGAATATTCTAAAACATTGATTTCTTATTGCTTTACCCTCTTTAAACATATGTTTTTTCCTACTGTTTTTTTCCTCAATGTCAGACAGTTTGGTTTAATCTATACATTATTTTGCAGCTAAAAAGAGTATTTCATATGTATTTGGTAAATTAGTTCAATGCCGAATGATTTTAACATGATTTTCATCTCATCCTAGAATCTGTATGCTTTAAATGCACACTGATAAACATATTGACAAATAGAAGAAGCACACTGGAAGAATCATAAGTTAATTCTCTGCTTATGATAATGTAAAATGAAGGAAAGAAAAAAATGCTAATGCTATAGGTCAAAGAGAGAGAGAGAGAGAGAGAGGAGAAAAACTGCTTATTTTTCAGTATGTCATTGTTTCTTCAACAAGAACAATGAAACACTGACCACAAATGGCTTAATTAATCTCCAGGCACAGCCTCTAGTATTGCCCTAGATTTGGGCTGACATTTGATGACAATGTAAGACATTTGTCTCTTGGGAATCTATTGTTTAGCTGGCCTTACATTTGTTGTTATAGTTACAAACCACAAGGAGTGAAGGTTTTCAGAGAATTATAAATTGGAGTAAGAATGGAATGGTATGTTCTAGATCACAGATCATATCTATATATCTGTATTCCTAGTATAATGCTAATAATGCTCATTTCATTTCTTTATATGTAAGAAAGACACTTCTAATTTCAGATAGAGATGATCATACCAACCAAAGGTAAATATCAACAGAAAAATACCAGCTGTTTTTAAAGTACAATTTATGTAATGGATAGATGATTCTAACTTCACGTTAATGGATATTTTTTTTCCATAAATGAACTAATGCCTATTTTAGATTTCTATTTTGGCTCTCTGTTAAAACTTTAGATACACTAACTAAATGCCTCTTGCTGAATGTACGATTCAGTAAAATCAACCTGTTGTTGACAGTGAAGAAGGAAAAGAAACTTTAGGTTTGCCAGTTAAAGAAAAGGAAAAAGTCTGAACTAAAATAAGATTTCTGTAAATATTAAATTTGGCATGCCTTGTGTTTCAACAACATGGAATGGCCATCAATGGCCTTAAAAAGCTGACTGAGAGCAATGGTCTTTACATTTCTTCACAATAGAGGCATGAAAAATTTGCCATACTGTCGTGTGCATTTGTGTGTGTAAATCATAGTGCTAAAAAAAAAAATCTTCCACTGATATTAAAATGGGATGAAGACATGTCAAAATAATTTTGTCAGTTAGAATGTTTCTAAGTGCTTAACACTTTTCCTTCCTAACTATAAATGATGTCATTGAGCACAAGTTACACCAGCTACGTTGTGGACAAAAGTTATTAAAAGATGTTTTTATTCATATAGTCAGCAACTGTCGGTACATAGAAAATGACAGATATATGGTAAATACTCAAAAATGTTTGCTAATGGATGGGTATGAAGCTATAAAAAACTGTATATAACACAGTCTGATATTTTAAGAACTATCTTTTCACCAGAGATATTTCTATAAATATGCAATTTTAGACATTGAGAGATAATAACAAAATTATAAGTGCAGATTTGCAAGGGGGTCAGAATAAATATTTGCCTTTTCTCTTTACCTGATCTTCTTTTCAAATGTATGTACAAAATAAATATATACATACATACATACACACATACCTAAGTGTAATTCCTAGACAGCAGGTGGGGTTAGGTTTAGGGGGGCCTAATGGTGCCCATATCATTCTAGGAGGAACAATTCTACACACACACACACACACACACACACACACAGACACACAAAATGCTGAGCAAGAAAGAATGATGCATTCCCCAGAGAAAGACGGAGAGCTGTCTTGGGAACTGTGCATATGCTCCTCAGAGAATTGGCTCAAGACTCAACTAATAGAGATGCACACTAAAGGCAAGCCCACACATTCTGTTTATTGAAAAACAATGGGGGAATCAACTCTTCCTCTTTCCTTATGAGATGGAAGGAAAAACACTGTTGCACAAGGAAAGAGAAAAAACGTGCAAAGGCCCAGAGGAAGAGCACACGTATAAAGTGATTTCTCCTGGAACAAGTGACAGTTTGAAGGACATCAGACATGTGGGTTGTGGGTTTCCCCTGCAATGCAATGAGGCTATCTAGACAACCATGACTTTAGGGGTGAGTGGCAGCTTTTCTGGTAAGAGGGTGGATGACTCAAGAGTAGTACTAACCCCCACTTAACTCTGGCTAGATCTTCATCTGTGATGTTGGGTTATTTGTGTTACTGAATATAAAAGAAGCACAAATATGAACTTTTTCTTAAAGAGACAATTTTAGGATTTTCTTATAAGCAACAGACAATCAAAAAAAAAAAAAAAAGAAATGAAAAAGCTCCATGATTTCATTGGTGTTATGGACTGAATTGTGTCCTCCCCCAAATTCATATGTTGAACTATAAACTCTAGTACCTCAGAATGTGACTATATTGGAGAGAGGGTCTTTCCAGAGTGATTAAGTTAAAATAAGTCCCTTAGAGTCAACTCTAATCCAATCTGCTAGTCTCCTTTATCGGAAGAGGAAATCTGGACTCACAGAGAGACACTAGGGATGTGTATGCACAGTGGGAAGACCATGTGGGGACACAGTGAGACAGTGCTACCTGCAAACCAAGACCAGAGAAGAAATCAAACCTGCTAACACCTGGATTTTTGTACTTCCAGCCTCCAGAACTGTGAGAAAATAAGTTTCTGTTGTTTATGCCAACCAGGATGTCATATTTTGTTATGGCAGTCCTAGCAAACAAATATAATTAGTATCCAAACTGCATACAAAACCTCTGTAACAGTTTCTTTTTAACTATTTATTTTGAGCCCTAATCTGTTCTCTATCTCTACAACTGAGTTTTTTCAAGAATATTATGTAAATAGAATCAAGCATTATATAAACTTTTAGAATTGGCTCTTTTCTCTCAGGATAATTCTCCTGAAATGCTTCCAAGTTATTGTGTGGTCCATTCTTTTTTATTGTTGAGTAACATGGTGTGATCTGGACGCACCACAGTTTGTGTAACTGTTCACAACTGAGGGATATTTGAGCTGCTTCCAGTTTGGGGCTATTACAGATAAAGCTGCTACTAACATTCATGTACAGGTTTTCATGCAGATATATGTTTCCATTTCTCTGGGAAAAATGCCCAAGAGTGCGATTGCTGAGTCATATGATAAGTATTTTTACTTTTATATGTGTTATACTGTTTTCCAGAGCACCATACCGCTTTACATTCCTACCAGCAAAGTAGGAGTCCAGTTTCTCCACATTAAGAAACAGATAATGCATGTGTTATGTAAATGTTTCTGGACCACCAAAGTATGGGGATTTTCTTTTTTTAAATTTTTTCAGGTTTGCATACCTTGTATACCCAAACCTGGTAGTGTGCTGGTAAGCTAGCTCTCTGGAATTTAAGAGGGGGAAAAAAAAGCCCCAGCTTATTGCAATTGCCTATTTGCAGGGTGTAGATATTCCTGCATGGCTGATTTCAAACTACTGAGACTTCATTGAAAGCAAAGTTGGGAAGATATGCATACAAGCAGTTCTCACAAGCTGGCACAAGCCAGTTCCAGCATAGTGCTGCACAGAAATACACATGCGTGCGTGCACACGCACCCCATATTTATCTCCTTCATAAATATAGATAGAAAATTAAATAAAATCGTGGCCTGAATTTAACAACATGATGACATAATCAAATGCAGAGACAGATGTAAAATAAAAAGTAGGCTATGATACAATTTTGGAAATAAAAAGCATATATTAATGTATAAATATATTTGTAGACTAAAAGGGACTGAAAACAAAATGTTAATAGTGTTTATTTCTCGGTAGTTAGTTGATGAATGACTTTAGTTTTCCTGACAGTTTTGTCGGTGTTTCAATTTTTTCAATGAATGTTTTCTTTTAATCATAAATATTTTATTATAAAGTTTAAAATCTAAGGGGACAGAGTTATTAAAGAACATAGAACAAAGCAAAATATGGGTGACAAAATTACATAATAAAGTGCAAACTGAGCTTAGAAATAGTGACGTTTACTTTAAATGGAAACTAGACAAGACCATATGCAGTGAATCAGAAATGCTTCTTCTCTCTTGAAGCCTCAGTTTCTTCTTCTCTAGCATAGGATTAATATTCCAGCTTCATTAGAAGTCTAAATGAAGCAATACATATTTTACAAAGAAGTCTTTCCTTCTGTTCTGTCTCATTGTATTTGAAATTATAAGCCACCAAAATCCCAATGTCAGTTTTCATAATGACATCAACAATTATTGGGATAGGAAATGTTTTGCTTTAATGAGCTAGATGGGATTTTAAAAAATATTAATTTTATGGCTTACATTGTGAAGAGATAATACAATGCTTAAAAGATGGGTATTATATTTCAAAAATCTGTTACAGAAAGTAAATTTTTACCTTTTCTGTGATCCACTCATTTGTCCATTCGTTCAAAAGACATTTACAGAGTAAGAAACTCAGTGAAAAACAGCATTATTTTAGGAGAAAGTTACCAGGAAAGGCAAGATAAATGACACCCTGGGGCCAAGAAATTTTCCATGCCTCCAGTCGATGGCATTTGGCACGTTTCAGTGCAGATGGCAACAGCTGGTGCTGATGTCTCTGTCCATTCCTCCCATGCTAATAGGTGCCTATAGGCCCATGTTGACTAATGCTTGAGGTTAGGGCAAGCCCTTATTTAGCATAATAACAAAATAGAATGTATAAAATGCACAATGGATATCCAAATTTATAATCATCTATTCCAGAATTACCCAATCTTTGAATTAGGAAATGATAACAGCCACATTCAAATCATGTCTTCCTGCCGGCCTCCCTTTCCTCTCAAAGAGGCCAAGTCGAGCTATTGTTCCATAACAACACTTTCCCCACTATTCAGCCATGCCCATCGTATTAGTCTGCTCCAGTTGCTGTAACAAATACCACATACTGGGTGGTGTAAACTAAGATATTTATTTCTCAGAGTTCTGGGACCTGAGATGTCCAACTGCTAAAGTAGCCAAGGGATGAAGGGGGATTTCCCACTGGCATCTAAGTAGCTGCAGCAAGGATGTAAGGATAATGGAGTATGAAACATGAGCTTCGAATGTGCTAGGGATTTCCAAGAAGAGGGCATGTGTGAGAGAGAGACAGCCTCCATTTGAAAAGGCTATGGAGGAATACTTATCATCGGGAGTTGGGGCAGGTTTCATTTAAAGAAAGAAAATGAAGGGAAATTTCAAAAAATTGGTAGAGGTTATAGAGAAATTTGCTGATGACTAATTATGAGTTCCAGAGGTTTCCCTCCAGAATGGATTTCGAGAATTGGGACAGATGGAAGAGGGGTGCAGAATAAGGGATATACAGAGTTACATGGGCATGGATTTCTTAGCACAAGAGACAGGCTGGGACCCTCAGGCCTTCTCTCTTAGGCTTGTCAAGGTGACAAAGGTAAACAAGAGTACATGGTGTGATGTGATAATTCAGACAGACAGGAATGGAGTGTAGGAGCGTGGGTAAGGATCTTGCCATGAGTATGTGGAGCTATCAAAGAAGACGAGTAGGTCAGAAATGGGGCAAAGGTACCAGAAACATATAGAATTTAGAGGAAATGCTTTCCAGCTTGAAATTATTGGCATTGATTTACAAATGCGATCAGTAAAGGGTCAGTTCTATTGTAACCTTTTGAGAATGCGGGTATATAATACCAGCACTAAATATGGTTATAATACATGTGATTATAAATGTATGTGTAAAAAAATAGTAATTCTTAAATTCATGTTTAATGAAAATATTTAAACATAATTTTCTTCGTGAATACAATGTTTAATTGTAAAAAGTCAACCTAACTGGAAAGTATATAGAGAAATATGATAAACTTACATATACTACCATCTGAAATTAATGACCATTAACATAAACATAAATAGCACATACTTCAGATCATTTTTTAATATAATTTTTTAAGTAAGGAAACTCAACAATACTCCTACGAACACATTTTGCCTGACCCATTCCTCTTCCTTCTTGTCTCCAGGCAACCATGATCATGAAATTTATTTATTTTGCATATTTATGCTCATGTACATTTTAACATAGGTATATATCCATGAAAGCATGTAATATTATTTTGTGAGTTTTAATATTTTACATAAATTTTACCATATTATTATCAAAATCATGTTATCTTTACCTGCTAATATAGAATTACCTTATTTTCATTTAGCATTATACTTGAGAGATCTTTTCCATCACATGAATACACCACGATGTAATTATCCATTTACTTGTTAATAACATTTTGGTTGTTTTTTTAATATTCCAACAATGTCACAATGAATATTTGTGAATATATCTCCTTGAACACATGTGCAAAAATTTCTTAAGGGTATTTACTTAGAAGAGGAATTGCTAAGTTGTAAGGGATGTGTTTTTCAAACTTACTTAGCTATTACAAACTTGGTCTTCAAGGAAGTTGTACCACTTTCTACTCCAACTGACAAAGTTTGAGAATATCTATTACCTTTATCCTTGCCTACACTTGGGATTGTCAGACTAATAAGTTTGCCAATTTGACAGGTGAGATAATCTATCTCACTCTTTTAATTTGCTTTCCTTTAGATTATCAGTGAAGTTGAACTTACTGTCATTTGGTCAATAGACCATTCTTGTATCATCTTTTATAAATTTCCAGTTCATATTCTTGTTGGATGGATGTATTATATGTTCTGGATTTTATGTTTTGTCTGTTATATGTTTCAAATATTTGTGGTGCTTGCTTTTAGCTTTGTTTTGGTATCATTTGGAAGATTTTCAATATGATATAATTGACTTGATCAAATTTTTCTGCTTAAAATCTTTGCATTTGTGTCTGGTTTAAGGTCATTAGTAACATTTTTTTTTAAATAGTTTTTTTTTAAGATTTTATTTATTTATTTGAGAAAGCAAGAATAAGAGAAAGAGAGCACATGAGAGGGGGCAGGGTCAGAGGGAGAAGCAGACTCCCTGCTGAGCAGGGAGCCCGATGTGGGACTCGAACCCAGAACTCCAGGATCATGACCTGAGCTGAAGGCAGTCGCTTAACCAACTGAGCCACCCAGGCTCCCCCCCCCTTTTTCTAAATATATTTTTTAAAAGATTTTATTTATTTATTTATTTGAGAGCATTAGTAACATATTTTAATGTTTGGTAGAATCCATAGAGATAGCTCACGCAATTATTTCATGCAGAGAGCTAGCTCAGCAACGAAGACAGAATGATCCAAAATGTATGACCAAACTCAGAATGGTCATTTTCCAGATAGAGTACTATCAATCATATGAGAAGTATGTTACTGATTACAAGATACTGCTAAGTAGGTAGGGCTGTAAATGTTGAAAAGAGTAAGTATTTCCCATCCACTTTGCCTTGTGCATGTTTTATGTATAGGATAAGTTTGATTGATGAGCTTTGTAAAGTTGTTACAGGAAATGTTTGGAGCAGACACAGACAAAAAAATCAATACTGTCTAGATGGACTGGGTTCATGTGAGCAGATTTATTATCTTGACCTTTCACTCCAAATGCCCTGTCTTATTTTGTTATTATAAAAGTTAAACATACTTATTTATAAAGCGACAGGGAACAGATAACTCTGATGTGGCAACTTTATTAAAATCTCAGTGTTTGGATATAATTTGTGAGCCTGGCACTATTTTTGGCTTCTTTTAAACATGATTCTGTTCCCAGATTAAGGTCATTTCATTGTTTCCTCTACCCCACTTCCTGGAGGACTGAGTACAACCAAATTCTACTATATGTATATATCTATATAGAGCCTATATATGACTAATAGGAAGGTGAAGAAATGGACATATTAAACTACATTCTTTCTTCAGAACATGCACTAAAAATAGAACACCTGAGTAAGCAAACAAAAAGAGACAGCATAGTGTTGTGCACATAGCAAATGGACAATAAGTCTATGCAGAATTAATAGATTAAAAATTGTAATATGTTACAAATACTCAAAGGATCCTGAAGACATCATTTTCTCTATCATCTATGAAGGATTTGGTTGTTCGAGCTTACACAATTCTTTATTTGGAGATTATAAATTCTGCCCATATGCTTTTGGAGCTAGATTATTTCAATATTTTGCCACATACTTCACACAAACAATGGCCTGATAAGTCCCAAAGCTCTAGCATTGTATTCACCATGTAGCTATATGTTTTATAAAAGAGATATTAGTATACTTACACAGGATACACTAGAATGCTGATGTCTTTATGCTCAGGAAAATACCCAGTGGAATTTACTACTTGGTTTTTCATATTTTGTAGGGAAAGGAATTTCACATAATAGCTGGTGAAATCCAATCCAATAAGCTAGATACATTAGGGATTTTTCATAGTCCCTTGAAAATTCATTAGTATAAATAAGCATGTTTTTCTATAGTTCTGTCTACATATGTTTTAAAGTTTTAAAATAATAAAACTGAATCTTATTTTATAAACAATGGTTAGTAGTAGCTAAAAAATCCCTTAAGACTAGATGAACCATGAGAGACGATGGACTCTGAAAAACAAACTGAAGGTTCTAGAGGGGAAGGGGGGTGGGGGGATGGGTTAGCCTGGTGATGGGTATTAAAGAGGGCACGTTCTGCATGGAGCACTGGGTGTTATGCACAAACAATGAGTCATGGAACACTACATGAAAAACTAATGATGTTATGTATGGTGATTAACATAACAATTAAAAATTTTAAAAAAGGAGCTAGTAAAATGTAAGTCTATTCCATAAGTAAAAAAAAAAAAAAATCCCTTAAGACTAGATAGTACCTTGATATTGTGCTTGTATCAATGCAATTACTCCTGAAAATTATTAAGTAATCAAACTTGGCTCATTTTTTTGTATCGGTATTTATAAGTAGGTTGAATGACTGTTTGGAATCCAAAAATTGGTTCAAACTATTTGCTACAAACTATCTCTATGACCTCATAACCAAATGCTTGGTGTTTCCCAAACCCTGCTTAACTTAATGCCACAGAGAGTCTCTGACGATTCATTTTACCCAAATTACTGCTGATGTATTTCTGTGAGTGTTCTCTTATAGTGGACAGGTGACATTCCATCCTTTTCAAATTGTAGCTATATTTATTTGAGTTGATTTTTTATTCTCCATCCTCTAACTTTATCTCTTCTTACATCTTTAGTTTCTATAACCTTCAGAGTACCATCGAGTCTTTCCATTAAAACAAATTAATCATTCTTATTTGGAATATTTGACAATTGCTGAAAGAATTATAGTATCATGGGGTGTTGTAAAGGGGGTTAATCCTTAGCAGGTATTCCTATCCACTGGTGACCTTGTGGAATGGTTAGATAGTACTCTGTTAAGTCCATTCTTTTCAGGTGTATCCAGTTCCATTAAAAAAGCCCCTTGAACAAATTTGTTATTTCTCCCAAGAGAATATATGATTCAAAGTTTTAGAAACTTCCCTGGACATTGGAAGATTGTAAAGGATCATCTTCAGTTCTAGACTTTGACAATTTTAATAAAGTCTAAAGAAACACATTAAAGAAGCACAATGTTTTAGAGCTAGCTCATCTCCCCTGTAATTTTTATTGATAAAGAAATTAGGGACAGTCCTAAATCATTGCAGTTATCATTAATCTTTTTCAGAGAAGCATTCTAGTCAGTTATCAAGCTCTCAAGAATACAAAAAAAAAAAAAAAATCTTTCAGCTACCCTTTCCTTTGCTATCCTGTTCTGTTTTTCTAGGAATTTTTTTTAAATCCCAAAATTGGTAAGTGGAACAAACACACAGTAATGCCATGTCAACATTTATTTATGGCCTGCCAGTTAAGATGGACAAAATAAAAAAAGTAGAGGATTTTAAAAACAGTGCTTGCAAAGAATTCCAGGGCGAGGTGGTACATCTCACTTGTCAAACTGGGAATGGAGATAGTACAATCTATATCTGCGATTATTTGCTTGGGTACACCATCCATTTCCCCAGATCCTACATTAATCATTTTATTTCTACTTGCTTGACATGACATTCCAACTTCAGAATAGAAAATGCTCTGTTTTTATTTATCTCTTGCCATTTCATGATTTCCACAGACCTTATTAGATTTAATAGGTGCTATTTATTTTAAATATAACAAACCATATCTGGTTTGTGAACAGCATGTATTGTAAAGGTCTGTGGGATTATTCAGTCATTTAGAATTTGGGATAATTTTGCCCATAAAGGTAATGCTATGAATGCACATTAATTTTTTAGAGCTCATGGTGAAATTGCACCTACTTCATGATGCACCAAAACTGTAATTCTGAAGGTAACATTTCTTTCTGAAAATCATCATTTATAATTTTCTCCCATAGGTGTAGGATTTTCTTAAGCAGCTATTCAACCAACTATTCATTAAGTCACCTTAAAAATACTGAACAAGTGCATAATAAATGTCAGATACTAGGGATTTAATAGTTCTAGAAATACTATTTCCGTTCCTTAAAAGCATACATAAAGTCTAGCATGGGTGACACAAACTACTGGGCAAAGACAATACAGTATGAGGGCTGCTCAGCTCCTTTCACTGCAGTAGGATGCACACATTGGTCAAGGGAGAGGCAGGAGGCGGAGAGATCAGCGCAGGAGTTGTTAAAATAATTCAGGAGAGATACAGTGTTGACAGAGGAAATGAAAATCAATGAAAATGGTTGCAAGAGATATTATGGTAGGAAAGGAGTTCAAGATAACACACAAGATATTGCCTTGGGCAACTGCGGGACAGTGGATTGGAGAGAATTTATAGTCCAGCTACATTTTCATAATGGAAATCCTTTCTTTATGAGTAAGTAACTGAGCCCAAGACAATCAGTTCTTTGATTTGGGTGACCATTTAAAGTGATGTTACCTCACTGTTACCAAGATTTTCCTAAAGATTTATTAATCCCTTGATTACGAGTCTCATTAATTTATGTATCCAGTATTAAGTGATGAGATTTATTCTTTTTTTTTTTGAGATTTCTTCTTGATAGAACTCAGAGTTACCAGGTTGCGATCACTGCATTTGTTTTAATGTATTATCTTTTCTCTAAGGTAAGAAAAAACAAGCATTTATCACGCTCTTCACCTGCCCAGGTGTTTAAACTTGTTCGTATTTAGTAACTGCTCCAGCAATGGGATGGCTCAGCTCAGTCAATGAAGCAATAAGGAGCTTTTTTTTTTTTTTTTCTCCCTGGAATACCAAATATATCGGTAATTTGTGCAATGAAAGAACTTTAAACTTAAGAAAGATTTCACTGTCAGGTGTTTTTATGCATTGCTTTCTCCTTATCATTTATTACAAGTAGCTAAACTGAACATGTGGCATTTAATACTAAATTATAATAACCTATGTACTTAATAACTTTTCAGATAAATGGTTCACAATTCTCTTTGGGTGCAAATTTCTTCCTTTCAGAATTTTTGGCAGGCTAGGTTATCTTGGGAAATAAATATCTATCCATTTTTCCTGCTCCTATTTACATGGGCTCGACTGCAAACTTTCATAGAAGATTGGGCTCTACTTTTTTTTAACTTTATTTTCATTTAAGATTGGGTGCATGGTTTTTGGTTTTCCAACATTCTCTCCTGTAAAGTTGACTTACAGTGCAAATTCCATAGCTCTACTTTGCTTAATATTCCAGATGCCTCAATCTGTTTCATTTTGGGTGTTATTCTTTTGGCAATATATTCCTATCTTTCTCCTTCAGAAACTGAATGTCATTCACTCCCTTGCAGATTTGACACATGACTTTTTCAAACATACAATTCCTTTGCCTCCTAGCACATTTCTCCTCTCTGTCACTCTAATCCTTTTGGCCTTTTGGAATATATTTCCTTTGTTCATTTTCACATTTTTCCTTTAGCTAAGTACTTTGCCAGTCAGAAAATGATTCACTGAATTTGTTTATCCGGTGCAGTGTAATTTGACATAGTATTGTGTGTTTCTAACACTTATCCTTTTATTAATGTTCTCTTGTTATCTTATTTGTCATTCATATTTCCTTGATAGTTCTTTAAAAGAAGACCACTTTCCCTGCATTTATTATCACTTTTTTCAACCCTTGTCCATTTAAACTAGTGCATAAGACTCTGAAAGAGAAACTTACCCTTTGTTAATAATAATAAAAACTTAATGAACCGATTTTCTTGAATTCTTCCAAGAAAAAAAATAATAGCAGTTTAGAACAAATAACCGTTCATTCTCTTTTAAAGAAAAAATTCAATTTGAATAATGAAACTTCTTATGTAGGGTGTACATGAAAAGCACTTTTAGTCATTGCTTTTTGACAGCAATGACAACAACAACAATATATTTTTAACTGTCTGAGACTGCTGAGTTTAGAAGGAGGGATGATTTAAATATGGTTAGGAATTGATGAGAGTTGGGAAATGAGCCATCAATATTAGCAGAATCTTTTCCCTGATCCCCGGTGTTTGTTACTGCCCACATTTAAATAAGTAAGCCTGTCTATTTTGACCTCATATAATACAGGGGAAAAAAAAAAAACCCAAGTCTAATTAAGGATTTAATTTATGTATGGTTACATTTGTCAGTCCATGTTTACTGTATCTCAGATCACAGATATTGTCTTGCTATTATTAAAGTTAACTTGATTAGTGGGTCCATCATGGTCATTAGGTCACAATTTTTTTATGATCTACACAGCTTACATAGCATGGTCTCAATAACCACTATCTAAAATGAATGAAAGCCCATTTTATACTAAGGGTTGCTTCATCTTCAGAAAGGAAGTCATGTATATTATAGACATCAATTAGTAATACCTTTCTCTGTGTCCAGAATGCTATCAAAATTATAACATGAAGATAGCACTGAACCTAGGATGAGAGTCTCTGCTTCACCCTGCACTAACTATCCAACTTGAGACAGTATAACGAACTTTCCGGAATCACTATTTTTCATAAAGAAGGATAATTTCCCTTTCTACCACAAAGGATTTTTTTTGAAAAATTTCATGTAAGATAATGTATATGAAAAGCCTATAAATATGAACATTGTATTTATCCTAACACCCCTTCTCCAAGATAACCCCTCACTCAAATATTATAGGTATTGCTTTTCCTAAACAATTTATTACTTAGTCCACTTCAAGCACTGGTTTTATATTTCCTTCTTTCTTTGAAACTGGGGAATCATTGTTCACCCATATTAGTAAGAAAGATTCAATCAGAGAATTGCCCTGACATCTTCTATATACTTATAAACTCTACGTGCTTACTCAGTACTCATGTTTTCTGTTTTGAAATAGGCAATTTCCATTCCAACCACCCCATCCCCACCCTGTCCCCCATATAGACTAAATACTTCAGACTAGGCTATGTAGTGGAATTCTGGAATTAGGTTTAGAGATGGGTATTCCTTTTTAATTTACCTAAACATGAAGCCCTCAATAGGATTTTAATTAGCATTAAGAGTAACCATTTCTGATGTGTTCAAACCTTATGATAAATTCAAATCTCTGTTAGTTGGAGAAAGTGGTCTGTCCCAGAAATAGCGAGTCTGACTTTGCTCAGATAAGATTTCCCTCCAGGGAACTGGTGGGGAGCTCTAAACTGTGGTCTAGTTTTTAACTTCTCTCTTCACTTTGTGTCCTTCTTTTTGAGTTTTCTTATTGCCCATCTTTAGTGATCTTTTAAAAAAGTCATTGGCACATCTGCAAGTAGGGAAGAATTTATGAAATTTAATTAAGATCAAGCAGTGGTTGTATTAAACTAACAATTGTACCGACCCATCAGATAGGATGCTAGCAACAAGTTCACATACACAGACGCATCACAACGGAGTGTCAGATGCTTACTGGTAACTTTAATAAAAATTTGTCCGTGGAAGAAGTTGTAAGAAATACATACTATTATAAAAGCAACTGTAGCATTCCCATATTTGTTATAGGCAGAAGCCACTTAAAAACTGTTCTTGGCTTTACCTCAACTTATGCGAACAGGGATTCTCAGAAATGTATGCTTTAGAGTAGGTTTTTGCATGTTTTCAAACAAGATTTTGTAATATGTAAAACAGATAAAAGTGCAGTAGCTCTAGTCCAAGTAAAAGGAGGAACCTCTGATACCTTCTACATCATCTGCTGATACCCCACCAGTGCGTGCCAAGGTTGTGCAACAGTCTGAAAGTCCCAAAGAGTAGGCAACACTTCCAACTCCTGAAAGCACAAATCTGCATTAATTTCCTTCAGAAGGAAAAAAGAAACAACAAGCTCATTAAAAAAGGTTTTTGTTTTTTTTTGTTTGTTTGAATACCTTGAGCAGAAGTTTTGGTCTATCAATGAGTTGAATGAAGTGGCCTCTCTGATAAAATCCTTCAAAATCAAAGAACCATGAAATTTTAATATACTACAATTTGCTAAATAGATATTGGACACTTACCCAAATAAAGCATTCTGGTTGGTCCCCAGAAGATCCCAAAATAAAGAAACCTAAGCCCTGCGCTCAAGAAACTTCATTATTCTAGCAGACTAAAGGAAACCAATAACATAATCAAGGGATAGCATCTCTCTTGATTTCCTAATTAGAATGTCCCAATATTGTTGTCCTCCGTCAATATCAATTCGCATTTTGTTTTCCCTTGAGATAGTTATGCCAAGGAAAATGTTACAAAATCTTCCACCACTCTAGGAAAAGACCAGTCTTTCAAAAGGTGCCCATTCATTCATGAGCCTCCATTACAGTTCGTACTGTGTCTACACCTGTGCTTTTTGAAGACATGCAGGAAGCTATTTATACACGCACACGAGAGAGAACACAAGATCCTGGTATATCATGCACAGATGTTAGCTCTTAAGAACCTTCCTGAATTTTTTATGCTTTATGTTAAATTTATACTTGAAGTAAAAAATAAAAGTTTGTATTAGTTTTTATCAGCAAGACAGAATAGTTCTTAAAAAGCAGCTATTTTATGATTTTTTTTGCTAAATTCTAGCTTATAGATGCTTGCCTTTAGAGAGACTGTTGTAACATCAGTCTGCGAAATACATTTTTTTCTTTCATTTTGTCTCAGTCTATATTGATCTAGCGGTGGTACACAGGCATTCAACTGGTCACATTTTCCACACAATTTAACCACAGGCTTTTATTGTTTGTTTTTTTTAGCATATTCATGTGGGTTTGCTGTCAAATCATTTAAGAAATAGATTTTTTGCATATGTCCATAGGTAATGGAGTGAGGTGGGCCTATGCTTAGCAAATACAGAAATAGAACGGAATGATAAATCTCTCCCCAGCCAGCCCATCCTTTATAGCAAGGTGTTATAGTTCAGTCTACCCTCCAATTCCCCTGTGCTATGGACTATTTGCATGTATGAAATGATCCTCATCATTTCCTATAATTAGGACATTGTCACACAGTTGAGGAGATTTTTGAAGTAACATATGGCTAATTAATGTCATACTGGTAAGTTCCACCTAGATAATAAAGAATTGAAAGATGTGAGTTGTGTGCCATAGGTTGGATTCACCCCATTTTTACTCTGCTTTGTAAATTTAAGTTCTTGCATGTTTTTTTTTTTCAGCATATATGTCCATACTGCATACAAGGATAAACTGAATTGGGCAAGTGTCCATATACATATATATATATGTATATATAGAAAACACAGAAATTCTAGGGGCATTGTAATCCTACAACATTATTCAAAGGAATAGAATAACCTCCCCATCAAACAAACAAGAACTATAAAATATTAAGGATAAATACATATTCTTGGCCTGTTAGAATTATCACAAATCTCAGAAAGGCAATTTTATAAATTTTAAATGAAAAAAATTGGTAATAAGTCAATGTGAATGCTGAAGAATATGTCATACCTTGATCCATATGATGAATGTGCAAAAGATCCCATTTTTCCAAACAGATGCCATGCATTCTCCTACAAGTCTTCCTGAGCACTAATAAAGTGGACTGTGGATGTTAGCTATATATATTGGCCAATAAGTAGAATATGATCTCTAGGTCACCACTGATAATCACATACAGCAGAAAATCCAACCCATAGTGCCATTATTGAAAGAGGAAAACAAATTATTTGTGAGTGTGCTTTGCAGGAGACTTTTGGGAATGCTTTTGCATGATCCCTGTTACATGCAAATACAGCAGCATTCATCAAGAAGCAAATTGTTGTCAGCAGGCCATACTACAGTCAGCTCCTATGTATACAGGTATAAAAATATATATTCAATTAGTTTATCTCTATATGTACATATATCTAATATAATTATTCAAACAGATGTCTGTATTTATAAAATACAATAAAGATGATAGAGGCAAGAATTTAGTTACTCGCTAAGAGCCCATTCCACCAGCAAAGCTAACCCTCTTTAAAAGAATCATTTACTTTATCACACCACACAGATTTCATCTTAAAGAGTTACAGTTTTTTAAATATTTTATTACTAGAGAGAGACAGAGAACATGAGCATGGGGGAGGGGCAGAGGGAGAGGGAAAAGCAGATGCCCCGCTGAGCAGGGAGCCTGATGCAGGGCTTTATCCCAAGACCCAGAGATCACCACCTGAGCTGAAGGCAGATGCTTAACCGACTGAGCCACCCAGGTGCCCTACAGTTGTTTTTTTTCCTAAAAGTTTTATTTGAATAGTATAACTTTCATTTCATGGAAAGGACAGTTTATTCCATTCAAGGACATTACTCACTGTGCAGAGAGCATTTTAGGCATACAATATGGTAACATAGTAACATTTATAAAGACCATAGAGAGCAAGGCTTTATAAGTGATACCCCTCTAGTTTTGATGAATATGCTTTTCATAGCGAATAACCTAGATGTAATGTAAAAGTAAAAAAAATTTAAAGGCAAAACTTTTTTTTTTTTTAAGAGAGATGTGGTTTAAAGTCTTGCCTGCTTTCATTTCTGCATAAAAAGTCTCTAAAAGGGAGTGAAGCCTAGGACTCTGGGACCATGCTGGAAAGTCCCCTTGCTGCAGCTCTGACCTCAGCCCTGCTAGAGACTCCCTCCCTTCCTCCCTCCCAGGCTCAATGATCTCACCAGCTGTCTCAGATCCTTCTGAAACCAGCCCTCTATCCTCTGTCACTTTTCAGCAGCTGATAGGCTACACATATCCAGCAGATGTGCTACACAAAGGAAATTAAGGTCAGCAGCAATAAGGATTCCAAAATTAAACTTTTCCAATCCCTGGATGAACAACGCTCAGACATTCCTGGATTGTTTACTGTATTTAACTTCGCTGTCACTGACCTTCAATTCTCACTTTTCCACTCAGGCATTTTTAATATTATTTTTTTCAGGTCAACTCAGAATTCTACACAAGTCTCCCAAGATGAGATTTCAAATATATGTATACATACTCCAAATACTCAATTCAGTTCAATCACTTCAGTCCACTCCTTGCTTCCATGTTAAGACTGTGGCTAAGAATTCATTAAACATACCCGTGGGACATTGCTAATGCTGATGCACGTTCCTCTGTATTCATCTTATCCTACTTTCTGGCAAGCTTAGCAGCCAAAGTGTTTTAGATACTGTAAAGGCAGAATTCTAGTCCTTCCGCTCTAGGCACGGGACTACTTACAAACCACTCCATAACAACAAAGCTGCTCTCGCTTGTACTTTCTCTTTCCAGGGTTACTCCTGTCTCCTCTCAGCATTCTCAAGTATCCTGGGGCTGAGGAAGCTATGACTCAGTGCTCCTGGTTCCTCCCACTAGTTAGACCCTCTTCAGTACGAGCTTCCATCTGCTCATGAGCCCACAAGTGAACCCACAGCCTTCATGACAAATCAGCGGCTTCTCCCTGACTGAGACGCTCTAGGCTGTTGGGCATTGCTCATCAAATTTAGAATATAAATTGTGTATTTTCACTTATTTTAATTTTATTAATCCCTCTTCTTTTTTTGAATACAGGAAATATGCCTGGGCTAACTTCATCTTTCCTCATTGTCCAATTCAGGTATAATCCTTGGAAGCTTTTCATGTAACAGTGACCCAACGAGTATTGTTCACTGAGTCATTGACTGGACTTTTAACATTTTCCTATTAATCCGCTGTGTGAACTTAAGACATTGTGCTTAAGCTTTAGTCAAAACGGAGTACCATTATAGTTACTGTGATCTTTGACAGAATATATTAGAGCAAGTTAAAAGCTATAGCAAACAGAACCAAAATCTAGGGGCACAAAACAATGAAGTGTGCTTCTTGCTCAGATAATAGTCTCCTGCAGGTGTCTGGCAGGCAGCTTTCTTTGTGGCGATTCCAGGACTTGGGCTCCTTTCATTCTGTCGCCTCCTTGTTGCCTAGGGCTCTGAGGTCTGCTGCTGAATGCAGACATTCAGCAAATAGATAGGGGAGAAACTGTGCATAAGGTTGTTATGGATCAGGTCCTTCTTCCTACACCAAACGGGCTGAACCCCGTCACAAGGCACTATCTTGTTATACTAGGCTCTTTCAAATATAGCCTTCTGATGCACTCAGGAAAAATAGGGAATGGGTTTTGGTGATCCATCACTGTCCCTATCACACAAAGTGACCACCATGGTCAGACCTGTGAGATCCCTCCTGTGTTGCTGGGAGTCCCTGGAACTCAGGAAGGCAGGCAGAAGCTTATCTTTCACACATAAGAACTATAAACATTAAGATTTAATGTTTGAAGAAACAGAAAAATTAAAAACAGAAGGTTGTTGATTATTGTAACTGGTGGTAAGCAGAATTAAATGCATTTTTTTAAATTATTTTATTTTATTTATTTATTTGTCAGAGAGAGAACACAAGCAGGGGAGTGGCAAGCAGAGGAAGAAGCAGGCTCCCCGCTGAGCAAGGAGCCCGATGTGGGGCTTGGTCCCAGGACCCTGGGATCATGACCTGAGCCGAAGGCAGACGCTTAACTGACTAAGCCACCCAAGCATCCCAGATACATTCTTTGTAATAAATATTCTCAGGGTGGAGAAAGGGCATAGCGCATTTCATCTTCATCATTCAGTATGAAAAAAAGGAAAAGAAATGGATCACTTTGCGTTTCCATTAATTTTTCAGCAGTAGGGTTGGGAATAAAGGTCATCATGTTTCCTTGTATGTCTAAGAACATCTCAATTCAACATTACAAACATACTAGAGTTTCCCCCAGCATCAGAAGCTACCTCTAGAACAAAGACCTCAGGTTGGTAGAAGATACTGCCTCCTTTTATTGTATTAGTAATTTGAAAGTCTCTTCATTCAAAGTATCAATTTTGCCATCAACAGGAATTACAAATATGTCCTTTGCATTGTTATCCATATTGACTCAATTTTATTTTATTATTTTACTGTCTTGTATAATTTTCTTTTAGATCCATATTTGATAGTAAAAAAGAAAGTTTAATACAAGCACATTACCTTTATTTGCCTTTAAAAAGTATTTTTACCTACGTTGAACTATTTGACCCTTTCCTAGAAATATCCTAAGGTAGAAGTTATTATTTCCAACTTTTAGATAATAAAATTGAGGCTTAAAGAATGACATGGACTTCTCTAAAATCCCACGGTGGCTCAGAACATAGCTTTCAGAATCAGGACTCAAACTTAGGTGTCATAATTAGCCTTTCTGCCTCTAAATCCTATGCTTAAAAGATACTTTATTGGGGCACCTGGGTGGTCCAGTCACTTAAGCATCTGACTTTTGATTTCGGCTCAGGTCATGATTTCAGGGTCATTAGATCAAGCCCTGTGAACCCCACATTGGGCTCTGCACTGGGCATGGAGCCTGCTTAAGATCCTCTCTCACCTTCTCCCTCTGCCCCTCCCCCGCTTGTGCACGCACATGCTCTCTCTCTCAGAAAAAAAAAAAAAGATATTTTATTAACAGGGTTACTCGAGGCCATTAAACCTATCCAAAAAGTATTATTAATATAGAAAGAGCATTGTGAATTCACAAACACATGTCAATTTCTTTGTTTAGATGATATTAAAAAAGATCCACTCTTATACTCCCTGAAAAAATGAAGACAAAATATCTAATTGTGGGAGCACTCATGTATCAAGACTTAGTAAAATATCCTTTTTGAAATAAGATATGGTGACAGTTGGTAGATAAATATGAATTCTTCAATTGGTAAAATGATTTTTTCTGGCATATCAAAATTCTAGTGAAATATATACATGTTAGTATGTTTTCTAGAATAGTTATCATTATAAATAGCTAGGAGTAAAAATAATTGCTCTCATTAAACAGGAACTATATGTGCACCAAATATTATTTTCTTTAATTTATAGAAAAGCAAACTGAGGATCAAAGAGGTTCATGAACTTGACCTAGTTCAAACTGAGATAAAAACCTAGATCTGTCTGATTCCAAAGCCAAAAGTCCGATAGTTTATAAACAATATCAATGTATCAATCATATCAAATTCTATGCACAATCTACAAATAATGGCAGAAAACTGACTTTAATTTCTGTCAATATTAGATCTTTTGAAAATACAAGATACTAAATATAAAACACTAGATAGAATAGTTTTTACATTATAACATGATCAAGAATAGAATCCTGCTAGGATATATCATAGTGGGAGATGCCACAGCTGACCCACTCGGGTGGAGAGGCGAGACCTAGCATCAGATTATTGAGAGAGGGACCCAGCTGTCATCACGAAGGACTTTCCGTATTTATTTACAGGAGGAAGAGAGGCAGGCAAAGCACAGAGACGGGATTTAGGATCATGCCATATTTGGGTGTCTTTGAGAATGGTCATCCATAGAGTACTCTATCTGCTATTTCTGAGATCCCACTCTCAGGTCTGAGGGGCAGGAATGAGACTCCAGACTCTAGCAGGTGTAGCAGAAAGCACTGGTAAAATTCAGGGGGACTTTCAGTCCTAGAGGAACAGGGAAGATTACCAGAACAGGAATTAGATGCTGACACCAAGAGAGTGGTCTGCTTTTTAGAACTGAGGAAGGACTCAGGACTAAAGGAGCTGCCAGAATTGGGTCAATGATTGGGGAGTGACTAGGGAAAGGACAGTTTCCTTCCACATACTTCAGCTGTTGAATTAGAGAAACTGAAGTATCTCCTGATGACATTATGTTCCCCTCCAGATCTGAGAATAGGCCTCATGTGCTCACAGGATTTGAATGGATAAAAAAAAAGGAAATGGTCAGGAAATGGAGGAGATCTTCACCTGTTTAATACTATGTCAAGGGTTATTTTTTTTTCAAGTTTTTATTTAAATTCCAGTTCATTAATATACAGTGTAATATTGGTTTCAGGTGTAGAATTTAGTAATTCAACACATATAACACCCGGGGTTCATCATAAATGCCCTCCTTAATCCCCATCTTCTAGTTCACCCATCTCCCCACCCCCTTGCCTCCGTAACCATCAGTCTGTTCTCTGTAGTTAAGAGTCTGTTTCTTGGTTTGCCTATCTTTTCTTCCCCCCTATATTCATTTGTGTTGTTTCCTAAATTCCGCATATGAGTGAAATGTCAAGGGTTGCTTTTGAAATCAGGTTGATCAGAAACTTGTAATAGGTAAACATGACATTATACTTAAAATATTACTGAGTGTGAATATGCAGGAAAACCTTGATTGAATGAATCAAACTTAAATATTTTTAAACAAAAATTATCATAAAACAGTGCTTTAAAATAAACCATGTAATTCTTCCTGTTTCCAAATGAAAAAAGAGAAAATAGGGGAGGCCTCATCCACAAAAATGTGCAGGAGTCCTACCCTCCATAACTATGGAGGATATGGGGACAATCTGTTTAAAATCAGTGTTTTAAAATGTAGATTTTATTATTATTTAGGTACAGGGAAGCCAACAAATGAAGATACAATTGCCATTGAAAATATAGTTTGTTATACTCAGAGATCCCAAGAAGAGGGGCATGCCATGCCATGGAGGGGGGAACACAGGGAGGCATCAGGTTTGGTCAGGAAGCAGAGGAAGTGAGGGAAAAATATGGGCAAGAACCTTTATTGTGGTTTTTGTAAGAAGGAATGGGAAAGGCAGGGTAATTTTGTTTAGAATTGGCTAGTTCGAAAATTTCATTAGACTGTTCCTAGTTGTCTGCTATCTGGCCCTAGAGAAAGCAGGGAAGGGGAATAGCGGCCTAAGTGCAAGAGACTGATAAAGGAGTTGGTTCAAGGTATAGGCTCTGGATTGGCTGGTTGTATATGAAAAACACATTTTCAGGCAAGTCCTTTACTATCCCTAGAAAATGGCTAGTCCTGGGAGGGACAGTCCCTCCAGGGTCAGCAAAACCCCAAGAAGTCAAAGCATCAAAAATACAGAATCAAAAGACATGATGAATACAATCACTCAGAAATCCTGCTGGCCTACATTTTTCTAAACTCACTTCTGAGCTCACAGAAACTCACAAAAGATCTATCTATAGCACCATGTTGTGTAGAGATTAGGATCTGACCCCATTTCTTCTCCCTTTGGTTAACATTTTTTTTACATTAAAGCTCCCTTCTGTTGTATTGAGAGTGGGACCCAGTTCTACCATTTCTTGCATCCCAGTCTTTTTTTGAAACAAGTAAACAGATTTTCTAAAATATTGTCCTTGTTCTGATTACTGTAAATAGAAGCAAACAAATAAGGGCAAGTTACAAGTTCACCAGAAACCTTAAAAACATTTTTCTAATCACTATTGCTGGACTTTATTGGGTTGAGGCTAGAGTTAGACCTCATCTTTCCCAGCACCTTTTCCTGATTTCTCTCTTAGTATTTCTTCTGTATGTCAGCCTTGTTGAGGTCTTCTAACTTCCATTTTATTCCAGAGTGACTCTTCCAGATTTTTTCCCCTTAGACTTCCACCTAGTTGGGTTTAAGGAACCCACTTTAGGGAGTGAGATAAAGTGGGGAATAAATTGCCTTCATATATGACTCAAAGATGTTTATTTGTGGTCCAGAAGTATTAGTAAATTCATCTTCTACCTCAATATCTTACATGTTATAGGAAAATTCTTAGAACTTGGGATCCATGCTCTGTCTTTCAATGTAGATGCATATCACTTATTTCCGTGGTTAACCTCAGGAGACTCTGGATATGAACTATTTCTGGCGAGAGCTATAGCTCCACTGAAAGTTTCAAAAGGACCAAACAGGGCTTCTGGAATGAATCTATGAGCTGTAGGTAGGGGCTAGAGATGCTTCTGAGGGACACCGAAACAACACTTCCCTCCTGGTAGAGAAAAAAAAAAGCATCCTAGGAGCTGTGAACACATGAATTTCATTTCTGGGGCATTTCTGGTACGTAATGGAAGTCAACCAGCTGCCCAATAGGCTGGGAGTTCTAAGCCTCAAGGAACGATCAAAAGGATATTGTCTGAAAGCCTAATTTTAAGAAACCATTAATTAAGCAGACATTAACTGAATGTCTCCTCTTCATCTTTATATCCCTAGTATTTAGATGATGGCTGATGCATCCTGACATACTCTGGTTGAATTAAAATGCATTGGATTAGCAGAGCCAAGTGCTAAGCAAATTGAGGTATTTCAAAAATACTGAATCTGACTCCTACACAGGCTCATATTTATATATCCCGCTCCAAAACATTAGTGATAATAGGAGAGAAAAAAAGAAGGGTCCTGCTTGGGGATCTGTGATTGAAGATAGGTATGGAATGACCCGAAGAAATGACTCAACAGACTATTGCTCCCGCAGAGGGCAAGGCCATTGCTAGGGCAGGACTTCTGTCCCCACAGAGTACCTATTCCTACAGTTTTCTTCATAAGGCATTCCGAAGTATACCACTTGCATAATTAACAGATGTCCAAGCCCATCTGAGCCGTCAAAATGTTGACTCTTTCAGGTAAACTATATCATTCTCCTATATTGGGGACCCATGGGTATTTTCCATTTTACTGTGTCATGTCAGCTATTTAGATGTTTGAAAGGGAAGGGATGAGAGTAGTATTGAGATGGGGTTTAGAAACAAATAATACAGTAAATAAAAGTTTTTTGGTCCTCGCTCAGATCCTTTAGTTTCTAAGAAACTGTTTATTACTCTAATTCTTAGAGAATTTTCTATGCTCTGAAATATAAGAGAAAGTTTTCTTCTTAGCACTTAATTATTTTATTCATAAAAATTGTTCATTTCTTAGTTATCTGGATCAAGAACAGTGTTCTGTTCTGTTTGGCACAGGGCTCTCTCCCATCTCCCATAAACATACGCAATCCCACCACCACAAATCACATGGGTGCATTACTATCATCTCCTTCTCTCCTCCCCTGCCCCACAACACACGCACCTCACATTCCTCACATAGGTCCTTCAACTGCATGCAATCCCCTAGCGGAGAAGCCAATGCTGATTGACTGATAGATTTGCCTAGAGTTTCTATTGAATATACTATTTTACTGCCACATTTTGTTGCAAAATGAATAATGCAGCTAACTCAAATGATTATTTTCCTATAAACAACAATTAAATAATCACATCCTATATTGTCCTGCTGGAATCAACTCTTATTCTTAGCTTGTATTCTCTCGGAGAAAAATAAAAGAAAAAAAATTTGCTACCCCTATGTAGAAACAGCAAATTTTAACATTACATCATTAAGTCTGCTTTGGTTTTTATTTTAAGATTAGAGTTCAAATTGCTAAGATGAATTATGGCAAGACAGAAATAATCCCCTGACTTTTCTTTTTCTTTCTTTTCTTTCTTTTCTTTCTTTCTTTCTTTTTTTTTTTTTTTAAAGTACGTGGAGCTTCAAGTCATGACCCTGAGATCAAGACCTGGACTGAGATCAAGAGTCCAATGCTTAACCGACTGAACCACCCAGGTGCCCCTCCCCTGACTTTTACTGAATAAGAAACCTATAATGGGGCAATCTATTCAAGTCTGCAAGGCTCTAAGTTTCAGAGGCAGCAAGGTAACCCCACATACAAGCAAAAACTAAGGTGGGATTCGACAGTGAGGTGACACCAGGCGGTCAGGGACCAGTACATGTGAGCATGTGTGTGGGGGACAAAGTAGAGTGTGTGTGTGTGTGTGTGTGTGTGTTGGGGGAGTGGAGACTAGGTAAGAGAAGAGCCTACTGGTTAGGCACTTGGACTCTGGAACCAGTCTGACTAGGTTTAAATCACAGCTTTGTCATTTAGTATGTCACTTTGGCCTAAACAAAGACAACATAGTAACTGCCTCCTAAGGCTGGTGTCAGGATTACATGAGTTAGTACATGAAAAGCACTTAAAACAGTGCCTGGTAAATGGTGAGCAGTCAATACATGTCAACCACTGTTAGGAGTACATCAATCAGAAGAATGCTATGTGTCAAATACAAATTCCATCTTTTCCAAAGGTAAGCTAGTTCACCCACAGTTTGGAGTATGAATTATAAAGCATGAAGAAATTGAGATTAAAATTAAGAGTTACTAAAAGGAGAGTTTCTCTAAACTCTTGGAAAGGGCTGGCAATATGCAGGCAGGATTTTTGGATGGGCTAGGCAATTTGCCCAGCATCTCCAAACCTCCACTTATTTGACTGTGCACGAGGTGGGGGTGTAAAATTTCCAATAAACTTACAATAAACTAATTCTATCCAGCATCCAAATACTTCAGGAAGATAAAATATCCAAAGAATCGCATGTAAATACCTAAAAATTTGTGTCATTAATTTCTACCACTAAGTGATTAATGATAAATTCATTTAGAGAAGAAGTAGTGGCTATTTAAAGATATACAATGAATAGAACAAAATATATTAACAAATTTTAAATGTATATATAGGCACATTAGAAAATGTGAATGTGATTATGAAAAATAATTTCAGTTTACTATTTTAATTTAGTCTGTGGTTAACTATATTTGCATAATAAAATTCCACCGGCATTATACATGACTTATGAATTCAAAATATCTTTTTAGTAGCAGTGCTTGAAATGTGTGGGTGGGGCAACATTGGTAAATGGGCTCTATAAGAAATATATGACAGGCCTTACCATCTTTTCATAAGGAATATTTCAAATTTATCATATAAAGTAGGTTCCTGCAAACATGACAAAAATCCAGGAGAAAGAATAAAGGATTTACTCCCAACAATAAGCAGAATTAAAGTAGAATTAGAAAACATTCAGGCTTTGCAGAGTATATACTATATAATCAAATTCATATTGATCAAATATTGAGAAAAAAATGACTTCCAAGGTTTTTCTAGACTCTTCCCACAGTCAGATATAGCCACTTCACTCAGGTAATTTTGCATCATGTGCTCAGCTGTAGGGCTCTAGACTCAGATAGAAAACAACCGTTTCTATGATGGTAAATGTCCTTTGGGAGTGTGGATCTCATCTGCCTGCTGCTGGTCAGCTTTCTTGTCACTTTACTCCAAACTGGACAGCATGTTTAGAGCAGGGCTGGGAACTGCTGCCTCCAATCTGTGTCACCGCCAGACATGTGCGTGGCATTGGGGGAAATGCGGCATCGTGTCAGATGACATGGCACACACACGTCATCCTTTAGTTGCCAAAGCGAGGTAAAAGGGGAGAAAAGGATTGCCTGCTTGGACTTCAGCGTTACTGTCTTTTCTGAGTTTTTAGTTACTCATGGGAAAGTCTAGAGCTGTGGAAGATAGAAGCAATCATTACAGCTAGTCCTTTTATCCTGATGGGTAGCCCAGCACTGTGTTTTTCTCCTTTTGTTCTCAACTGAAAGAGGGTCGATAGTGGGATGTCCCTCAATTAGGATTTGTCTGATGTTTTTTCTCTTGATTACACAGGGCCATAGGTTTTGGGAAGAAGACCACAGAGGTAAAGTGCCATGGTCATCATATCATATCAGATGCACAAACTATCAACATAATTTATTCTGTTGATGTTAATTTTAACTGCCTGGCTCAGGGTGTTTGTCAGGTTTCTCCACTGTGAAGTTATTCTCCCATGCCTTTCCATATAGTACTCTTTGGAAGGAAGTCACTATGCACAACCCACATTTAAAAAGTGGGGAGTTATGTTCCATCTCCTTGGGGGTAGATTATCTGCGTAAATTAATTAAAATTATCTGCATGAGAGATTTGTCTATTCTTACCTCATTTTGTTTATGTATATATTCATTCATTCATTCATTCATTCAACCAATCGATCATTCAGTAATATCAATATGGGCTCATGGATATCTATTTTATATTTGGGATTATAAACCAAGATTATTTTGTTGCTCAAATTGTTCCAGCTTCAGTGATTGGGAGCTCTTTCAGTTGGCTGACCACTACTCCTCAAAAAGCCAAAGTCATAAAAAGCCATAAAAAGTCTGAGAAACTATCAGAACCTACAGAAATCTAAGGAAACATGATGGCTAAATGTAATGTTGTATCCTGAACCAGAAAAAAAGACATTTTGTAAAAACTAAGAGAATTAAAACACACACACACACACACACACACATACACACAGTTAAGAGAATTAAAAAAAAAACAGCTAATGGAATCTGAGCAAAGTATAAACTTTGGTTAATAATAACGAATCAATAATTTTTCATTAATTGTGACAAATGTAACATACTAATGTAAGATATTAATAATAGAAAAAAAAACATGTTGGAGATGGATAGTCACATTCAAAAGAGTGAAACTGGACCCCTATCTCATATCATCCACAAAAATCAACTCGAAATGGATTAGACTTGCACATAACCAGAGACTCTTAGAAGAAAACATAGCAGGTAAGCTCCTTTATGTTGATCTTGACAATGGTTTTGTGGATCTGACATCAAAAACAAAGGCAACAAAGCAAAAATAAACATACTAAAAGGCTTCTGCTCTGCAAAGGAAACAACAAAATGAAAGGAAACCTATGAAATGGGAGAAAATATTTGCAAAACACATATCCTACAAAGAATTTATATTGAAAATATACAAGGACTTCATAGGAGTCAATAGCAAAAAGATAAATAACCCAGTTTAAAAAACAGGCAAAAGAGCTAAGTAGACAATTTTCCAAAGAAGATGTGTAATTGGCTAAAAGGTGCATGAAAAGGTACTCCACATTGCTAATCATCAGGGAAATACAAATCAAAACCATGAAACTCACCTCGCCCCCATTAGATTGTCCATTATTAAAAAGACAACAGGTAACCAATGCAGGCAAGGATGTGGAGATCAGGGAACACTTGTACACTTTTTCTGTTGGTAGGAAGGTAAACAGGCACAGCCACTATATAAAAACAGTATGGAGTTTCCTTAAGGAATTAAAAAGAACTGCCATATGATCTCACCGGGTATATATCCAAAGGAGATGGAATCCGTATCTCAGAGAAATCTGCACTTCCATGTTCATTGCAACATTATTCACATTAGCCAACGTATGGAAACAACCTACTGATGGATGAATGGACAAAGAAAATGTGGTATGCTTTTACAATGAATTATTATCCGGCCTTAAAAACAAAAGAAATCCTGTCATTTGGGACAACATTTGGAACCTGAAGGGCATTATGCTAAGGGAAATAAGCAAGACAGAGAAAGATACATGCCACATGGTATCACTTATATGGGGAATCTAAAACAAACCAACAGAAAGTTCAACTGAGACACAGAGTAGAAAAGTGGTTACCAGGGGTTGGGGGGTGGGGGGGGGAGTGGAAATAGGGAGAGGCTGGTAAAAGGGTACAAACTTTTGAGTGTAAGATGAATGAGGTCTGAGGATCTAATGTTTAACATAGTTAACTATAATTGATAACACTGTATTGGATAACTGAAATTTGCTAAGAGAGTATAACTTGAATGTTCTCAACAACAACAACAGCAAAAAGGTATGTGAGGTGATGCAAGTGTTACTGAATTTGAAGGGGGATCCTTCCACAAGGTATACGTACACCAAATCATCATGCCGTCTGCTTTAAATGTCTTAAAATTTTATTTGTCAATTATACCTCAATAAAGCTGGGAAAGAGAATACAGTAACAAACGTTTCTACTTGGAACATGTGGAGCTTTGGAGAAAATGATACTTAAAAATGGGCTTTCTGCCTTTCATTTATTTTTGTTCCTGTTTTCCATGCACAATATACTGTTTTCTTTCTTGTCTCTCCCTTTCATCTTCTTCCCACCCTTGATTTTTTCTTTTTCTTTTCTTTTTTTTCCCCCTCCTTTGCTATCCCTTCCCCCTTTTTAATTCATTTAGAAGTTAGGGAATTGCTAACTTACTTTCCTCTTTTCTGCCTTGATTATCTCAGAAATCGATCACTCTACTCTGTGACTACTAGTCTATAGCTAGGAAATGTTAAGGGTTTGTGAGTCTAAACTCATAACTAGAAAGATAACTGGAATAACTGGAAAGAGTTGGTAACTTCCTGCCTCTTTTTCTTCCTCATTCTCTATTGTTCTCTTCTCTCTATTATACATTTTATAAACAGAATAATATCAAAGATCATTAAAAAAAACTTCCTTAAAAAGAAGACCCAGGAGCCCAGACCTTCTATTTTGTTAACAGGCTGTCATTAGGTCTACTTCCAGCCACCGTGACCATTGTTCATTCTGATTCCATTAACTTGTGGAATAATTCTGTTGAAAAGCTATGTCTTTTTTGTTTCTTGACTCAAAATGCAACTAACCTGCACTCCATTTGACAATAAACCTCTAGTTTTCATTGAGATTATGCCAAATGGCAAAATGTAGGATCTCCCTTTCTCTCTTGAGACAGAAAGAAAAAGAAACACTTTTTTAAAAGGTAAATTGTTTTAAAAAGTATAAAGAAGAAAATAATTGCCTCAGTAAAAGGCATAAGGGAAACATTTCAGAAGCCAATTTTCAAGTTTAGTATTTGCCACAGTTTTCCCAGATTGTATAGCAAGAAGCATAGTGGTCATGAAGAACTAGGTGACGGGAGTGGTTGTCATTCCTATTGGTTGTTTAATAAAATTACTAATAACTAAATAATATTTAGTTTATGTATGCTGAGAAAGTTATACACTAAATAAAACAACTGTCTTGTAATATTTAAAAAAACAGGAGATAGTGGGAATGGGTTATGTGGGGGCTCTTGGTACTATCTTTGCAACTTTTTTGGTTAAATCTAAATCTATTCCAAGATAAAATGTTAAAAAGAAACTGAAATGCTTTTAGCTTCCATCTAGGAGACTTTTGAAGGAGTCAAAGATCTGATTTGAGCCGCACTCCTGCCTCTGCCACAAAGAATAAAGGGCAGCTTACTTCTCACCCTAACATGAATATTCAAGATCTCCTCTTCTAAGTGGATTTTCAAGGCTCTCCAAGGGACTCTTCATGCTTATTACAAAGTTAACTCAGGAATAGTGATCTGAACCTTCTCATCTGAGACGGGCAACTGACAAGTTAAATTCAGGCCACTGCATGTGAATAAACTCTCAGAAGACCTAGTGCCTATGTGACCAGTAGGGCTGCTCCCCAGCTGGGAGAGTGGATGGTGGTGTCACCTTGCATATCTCTAATTACCTGTGCTCAAGTCTGAAGGTGGCTTAGTGTCTTCTCACAAATTCACCTTGATAGCCACTTAAATATTTTCTGGGTGAAGCCGTCCACAGACAGGGAGCATTATCTCTCCACTTTAGGAAGTGATGACTCTGCATAGCCAGGCCCAAATTACACTGACCTTTCTGATAGCCATGTCACATCTTGTAGTGATAGTCAATTAGACTGCCCAGCTGACCCTTAGGTTTTTTTCAAGCGCTGGAGATTAACAAGATTTTTTTCCCCGTCTTACTAAATGTATTTCTGATTTATGTCTCTATGCATTGATCTCTATTTCTTGGCCCATTTCTTTCTGGATTTGCAGCTTTTCCCTTTTTACATTCACTTTTTTCTTTGATGCAGTTCTTAATTTGTGTTAGGAAGAAATAAATAATTTCCTGCTTTTAAGATTCTGAAGACCCCAGGGCGCCTGGGTGGCTCAGTCGTTAAGTGTCTGCCTTCAGCTCAGGTCATGATCCCAGGGTCCTGGGATCGAGTCTCGCATCGGGCTCCCTGCTCTGCAGGAAGCCTCTTCTCCCTCTCCCAACTCCCCCTGCTTGTGTTCCCTCTCTCGCTGTGTCTCTCTCTGTCAAATAAAATCTTTAAAAAAAAAGATTCTGAAGACACCAAACAGCTCTGACGTTTGCTGTTTTACAAATGATTGGCAATCAAAGTCATACTTAAGATGTGATTAAGAGTGCCCCTATGATATGCATTTGAGATTTAGGGATGTCTCTAGTATAATAATTATGAGGATGAAGTAATTGCCTCCTTTTTTTTTCTTTTTTTTTTTTTTGTATTTTTAAGAAGAGGCAGGATTTTTTACTTCATTCAGAAAGTCAGGGTAGATTTGCCAACAGAAAAACCTCTGAAAAGGTAAGGACTTGTTTCTCCAGGGAAGCGTCTTTCTGGACCAAGATTTCATGCCAAGGATACTGAAGCAGCAACAAGCTTGAGTCATCAACCTCCATGCTCCTGTGACCTACCAGGAAAATACTGAGAGTGCTCACACTCTAAAGCCGACACGCTAATTTGCTTTCCTGTTTAATATGTCTTCATTGTTATAATCATCACCACCATGAAAAAGCAGACATTTGTTACCAATGGCTCAGGATCCTCTTCTGAGCGGCTTCCAAAGATAATTGCATATACCTCGGTCAGCCACTCTTGCAGTCAGTACTGCCCAAGGTATAAAATAAGATGGATACATCCAGGTAAAGTTCCTGGACAGTAAGAATTGTCTTACTCATCTATTTTTCAGTGTGCTCAGCAAAGTGCCCTGTCGTAGGTGCTTAAGAAATATTTGTTGCATTGAGTCAAATTATAGTGAGAAGAGGCATAAGCAAGGCAAAGTGAGTATCATGCCAAATCCCTTAATTCCCTCAATCCACATTCTGCCAACAGCAAACTGTAAATCAGAACTGCCACAGATATGTTTGAACTTCTGTTTAAACTCCTCACTAAGTTAGTGCTTCTAAATTTAACAGTCTAGTCACATTCCTGGCAGGAGGATAAGCACTGGGACGGAAGATTAGGGAAGCCTAGTCTAGTGCTCATCTTGGCATTACCTTTGGCTGCAGAAGCCCCAGGGCAAGATGCATTATGCTTCTCGGCCTCATTTCCCTTACTTGGCTGTTAAGGGGGAAAAGAGGAGCAAAAACCAACATTTTTAAAACACTATAATCATTCAGAAGAAAATAGAAATTTTACAGATACCCATTAACTCTTTGATGGCTTTCTGTCATTGGCACCATACTAATAAATGACCAAAGAGCAGCTTTCAAAAGCGGCATAGCAGTTATGTATCTTAAAGAGCTGCAGTCTGATCCTTAGAGAGGGGAGGATACACACCGATTGCCTGTATTTTAGACAACATGTCTGCACTAGGATCATCTGAAAACAACACTAGGAGCTCACTCTGCGCGGCCAGGACCACACACTGGCTGGTTACTGGGTGATTCCCCTTTTCCTAGACGGAAGCATAGCACCCAGTGGAATTGAAGATGTCCTCCCAAGCAGGGTCCTGTACACCAAGCATGAGCACCAAATTTTCCCAGCTGCCTAAGGTATCGGGCTGTTGGTAATCCCAGAACACATTTGTAAGTATCTGACACTCAAAATCCAGACTGCCTGGGGCCAAACAGCTTATGGAGCCCATCATTAATGAAATCATTTTCTTATATGTAGAAAAAGAGATAACCACAGGTTCCTCTCCCGGAATAAAATCCACACTAGGTACTGTGACCTCTTCATAGAGAGATGGAGAGACTGACTCCCTGTATTTCTGTTTTGTTGACCCTTGCCTTATGAATGCTTCCTTTCCCCTATAATGCTTATTCTTTAATCTGTACCATGTGGTATTTTAAAAATCATCCAACCCCTTACTCCAGCAGTAGAAATGTTTAGGGATCACCTGACGCAACAGTATCATAGGGAGAAAAGTATGGACTTTGGGCTCAAAATCTGTAACTTACCAATAAAACTCCACTGATAGTTATTGAAGTTCTGTGAGTCTCAGTTTCCTCTACTTTAAAATGAGATTGATAACCATCTCAATTTGTTCTGGATATTAAATAAAAGGATGTGACAGGCCCTAGCATGAAGGATGATTTTTTTTTTAAGATTTTATTTATTGATTTGTCAGAGAGAGAGAGAGAGAGAGAGAGAGAGAGAGCACAAGCAGGGGGAGGGGCAGAGGGAGAGAGAGAAACGGGCTCCCTGCCGAGCAGGGAGCCCGATGTGGGGCTCGATCCCAGGACCCTGAGATCATGACCTGAGCCAAAAGCAGACGTTTAACCGATTGAGCCACCCAGGCGTCCCCCTAGCATGAAGCATGAATTCAATATTTGAGTTCTTTTCCAATGGCTGCCATCATCTCCTACCACATTTACCTTTTATTTCTAAAATTATGAAAGAAGTCGTGGAAATGAAGGAGAAAACATTGAAGAAGTTCCATGAGATCAAGGACTAACAGTGGAGAGGAGCAAGGCAAGGAAGCCAGGATGGCTTTAGAAGAAGGGTGAGAGGTTTCTGGGAAACATTTTCTCTTCTGACTTCAGGTGTGCTTGGAGATCACCGTCTCCTCTAGGCCTAAGCAAAAGGCAGCTGCAGATAATATTTCTACTATTCTTTATTTATCCTTAAATAAAGATAGATGTTGATGATTTCTTTACTTCTTTTAGTCCCTGTGAGGTCTGCCTGGTACACAAGGGGCACAGAAACAGGTGCCAAAGGAAATAGCTGCTTTTCACAGGAGCAATGTCTTTGCTTTCGGAAAGTATAACTAGTACATCGTATAAGCCTCCCTGCAAACTGTTGTAAGTAGTAACAGCTCCCAAAGACAAAGGCTGTGCTGTCCAGAGGCTGCCATGATTTGCTTTCACTTATGACCACATGATTTATATCAGACAATGGCAGAAGCGGCATGATAATCGCTCTGGAACTCAGCATAGATAGACTCATAACTCTTTAAATGGGTGCAGTAGCTTTCAGGCTGTCAGAACAAAGGAGGAATCATTTATAACATCAGCATCTTAACAGGATTAAGGGAACAAACAAAATCCTATGTATACCAGAATGAGATAATTAACTCACCGCTAATATGAACTGCAATGTTTTTGAGGCATGAGGAAAAAAAAAAGACATTTCCAATCTTTTTATTCTTCTTTTTTGAGCCAGTTTGACCTCTGGACTTGAAATACTCATTTGTAAATGGCATGCTCAGGATTAGAGGTGTAGATAGAATTGGACCAAATATGAGCTCAAAGGCAAGATGCTCTGTTATTATTAGGTATTTATCCTCAAAGCTGCATTGATTTTGCCATTTCTAAGTTCTGTTAACTCTGCACCTGTATACCCCATCCCATAAAGAATTAGTTCCTGTTTAAATTTTTCTCTCCCAGGGGATTTTTCTGACGATTCCATGATGAGTCTCAAAAACATCTTCCAAAGAGGAGAGACCAAGTCATTGCTTATCAAAGTTGGAGAACAATAAACTGTCTTTTCCTCCTGGGCCCAGTCTCAGACGAAGGAGGGTAAAATGAGAAAACTTTATCTTGAAATTATATGGATTTTAGAGTTTTATAAACCACCTTCACATATTGCAACTGCGAGTAGCAGGTACAACAGGAGAATGTGCATATAAGGGAGCCTCATTCACTGACCATGTCAAGGCACATGAGATGCTCGTCTAATTCACCAAAGCCATGCGGGAAAGGCCCTGGATTTGGAATCAGAAGTCATGCAGATAAGCCTCATCTTTGCCATTTACCAGGTGTAGGTTACCATGAGGACAATCACTCAATCTCTCTGAAGCTGTTTTCTCTTTTCTAAAATGGAATTATTTGAACTCGATGCTCACTAGGACCCCATTCGGTTCTAACGTTCTGTAATTATGTATTCTCTCTTTTTTACTCACCGCAGGCTTGTGAGGAGCGGATCTGGCTAGGAGCAGAGGCATTGCTTACACTACTATCTCAAAGTGCTGGATGACAGGGCACATCAGGAACGCTTAGACAAGCCCTAGTACAAGAAGCCCAGGGAATCCACCCTGAGAATACTTAACACTAGCCACACCATCCAAGAGAAGGGCTTCTGTAAAGGTCTAGAAGCATCTATGAAGATTGTATTTGCCTCCTTCTCAAATGTTGCCATCTCAGAGGACTGTCTTGCGGCTGGAAACCAGGGTATTAGTGGGAGCTGAGTGGGAAAAATAATTTATATTTTCTTTTTTTTTCTCAAAAGTTGTACCACTTCATAGTGGCAAGCCTGTTGAAGATCCACAAGCAATCAGATAAAGTGAAAGATTTAGTAGAAAATTGGAAGAAAAGGTAGAAAGCAATAAATTTGTGTTTTCATTGAGAATACTCATTTGAGTGGTGAAGAAAAGGTCCACAAAAATGATAGAGAATTACTTACAAGAAAAGGCTTTTGTAGAATCAATGACTTGTGACGGTAGTGGTTAAAAACTGTAATTAAGGTGTCATGTTTAGCATATGCCTAGTTCTAGAAATAGTAGTCAGTGGTTAATAGAATTTGAGGTCTTGGTCTTTTAGAAAAAAAAAAAAAATCAGCATTCATTCTGTCACTCAACATGAACTTCCCAACGTTTCCTTACTCCAGTGAACATCAGAAACAGCAAGTCTAGTATCGTAGTTCAAAGAAAAATAGATTAAAAGAAAAAAATGTCCTAATTCCAGTGGCCACAGGATATCAATTAAAAAGAGGACAGAAAATGTCCCCAGTGTGTTAGATGGATTTGCCTTTGATATAATAATGTTTTAAATAACATGATTTTATAGAAGGCAAAAATGGGTTATTGTGATGTTACTTACTACTTCATTAAAGGCAATTCTTAAAAGATATGACCTGTTTTGATGTCTGACCATTTACCTTTTACACACAAATGTTAGAATTGGAAGAGAACTTAAACTTTTTTTTTTTCTTCAACAGATTCTTTTTGCATCAGATGAAAGGAAGCTGAGCACCTGGGAGAATTGAACTGATGCCCCTGGAGATTTGACCAGGTGAGATTGGAGGAGATGCACCCCGGACCAGAACATTGTACTCTGCTTCTGGATAGCTTTCATTTTGCTTTTTAAAGCACTTTCCAAAGCCACCTGTAGTGCTTTCCACTCTGTTTCTGGTCCCTATTTTCTCTTTCTTCTTTCCCCCTCCTGTCCATCATCTGGCTATTATTATTGTTTATAATTTCAAAATTCCTAGTTAACAGAATTCTGATTCCAACAATTCACAGGGTCTCATTAAAGACTGCACTTTCCTTTTTGAGTTAATTCTATTCTATTTTCTATTTCCAATGATTCTGACATATCCATCAAAGACATATATATATATTTTTTTAATTTTTATGAGAAATTGGCAGGATTAAGAAAAAGATGGTGTGGTATATAAGTATCACAGGGATCCAGAACATTCTAGTTAAAAAGTCAATGAAATGATGATCAAAAATAGATCTGAGAAGATTATAGCAGCAGCAGCTCCTTGAATAGTGTGAAATTAATCATCTGGGAAATAAAGTAAAGCAAGAAGTATCCAGGGAGAGAGTCTCTGCACTGGGGCCTCTAAAGCTTTAGATGTTGATTCTTGGTTATTGCAGCCCTCACGTGCTACTAGGAATAATTCCTGGAAATAGTATTAACTCAAATCCCACTGATACATGAAGAGTCCTGTGTATAGGCTCTGGATCCTGAACAACAGTTTGTGTGACTAACATAAAATATTATATTATCAAAGACGAATGTCACCTACAAGTTTTAGTTGTCTTAATTATAGTCTGCAGCTGTTATGCAAAGCCAAAAATAATGTAACTGTCACCATCAAAATGTATTTTTTTAAAGGCATGTCTATACAAATGGCACTATGGTGAATGCTTTACAGATTGAGTAAATTTAAAGGCTCCCAATATAAAGTGGATGACTAGGTTCTATCCTGCAGCTGGTGAAATTTGCTAAGATCTTAATTCTTTCAAGACAAGGAGTTATGTCCTCAAGGAGAACCAAGTTCTCTGTTTGAGCACTCATGAACTTCACTATACTCTCTATTAGGTGTACCTTCTCATATAATTTACAGCATATTCGCTGTGAATTCTCTGGCTTCACTTGAAGCCTCCCCTCTCTGAGGGCTTTGAAACATAATGAATTTCTTCATTTTTTTCTTTCAAAATGGTAGGGTTATTTGGAAATAAATAAGACATAAAGAAAAAGAAAGGAAAGTATAAATTACCATCGTAATAGTTTTTATTTTGTCAGGTACTTAAATATAGCCTCAGCTAATTGTGACAGCAAGATATAGAAATGTCCTTTGATGAGAAAAACACCATAAATAATTTTTATTGTATATAGAAGACTTTATCATGCTGTCTTGGTGAAAACTGCCATATTAATTTGTACTTTCAAAAATTAAAATAATTATAATTCATTTTTCAGTATTTAGATTACCATATGCCATTTCTTCCTCCAAAGCTTATGAATAGATCTATATCTACAGTATCAAAATAATTACTAGACAGTGAAAAATTCCACTAACTGGGGAGTTATGTGTTTCTTTTAAATGATTGCTCACAGATGATTTTATTTGGTTCATGATGAAATATTTGCATCCATAAGGTTTTTGTTGTATTGTGGACAATGCTAAAATATTAATATGTGGTTGGTGCTTATCAACATCATATCAAAATCACCAGATGTCAGGATAGTTGAACTATTTGGGAATAATATCTGAAGAAATAAATTCCATCTTTTGTTGTTTTGAAACATAATCAATGAGGAGCTGAAAACAGTAGAGGTTTAAAAATAGGAGACTTCTTATGATAAACTGAATTGTAAATGAAACGAACAGTTTATCTTTTAAAAGTTTTCAAAATGCTATTTTTTCTCTTTATCATATTTATACCTGTTATTTGAGAACAACCAATGAAATACAGATAAGCTAGCTAAATAAAAGTATTTGCTCATCATCTAGAATCCCAGCCTGTTGGTTTAACAGAGCAGGTATTAGGTCTGTCGTCCTGAGAAACATCTTCCTCTGTATCCTGCAGTGTTGCTGGTTAAAGAACAGACATGAGAGAGCGGAAGGGGACAGGCCAATTTTGAGATAATAAAAATAAATGTTTCTCTAAGGCTCATCATGATGAAGAAAGACTCACATTTCTCTGCAGCCAGCATTGGAGAAGAGAGCTATTTTTAGTCACAGATATACTACCAAGTCCATTAACTAACTAAAACCAGAGGCTGCTTAGGAATTATCCTGAACACAGTCCATTGTAAAACTGCAAATAGAAATGAGGATGGGGTCATTGGAAAAGTGACTTAAAGGAGTGGGGCTCTAAAAAACAGAAATAACAGGGCAGACAATAAGGATGGAAAAGGAATTGTTTGGGGATTTATTAGAAATCGGTGACCTTTAAAGGGCAGTTTCAGTCACCCCAGTCACCTTCATTCAGTTCAGGCAATCAAGTGTCCAGGATCAGAAGCTTTCAGATTTGTTGACCAAATAATAGATTCAGTCTGCGATAGTAAGTCTTCCCAAATTTCTGTTTCCAGAGCCTGGTTCCTCTGTGTCAGGTACACCCAACTCAGTCATCAGCAAAGCCTCCTGCTGGAAATCTGCATGAGGGGTTTTCAGGCAGTAGATGGAAATCTCATTTGTGTTGTAACTGCTCTTCTTGGCAAGACACTCAAGCCTCCATGGGCACAGGGGACCTAGGAGGCTGCCTCTCAACTTTGCTGAGAGCAAAAAGACAGCATCCTTGACCACCTCCATAATCAGCCAAGTTCAAACACAATCACACTAACTTCAATTCTGCAAATTTCACAGGCTATACAATTTAAAATCACCCTGAGCCCTAATAAATAGAGGACATCTAATCACTTAGTCACCTAATCATCTAAATTGGGGACATCTAATCCTTTCCTGTATCTAATGCTTGAAGTTGAATTTATGAGAAATGAAAACAACAACAACAACAACAACAACAAACAGTTCTTAGAGGGAGCCAGAGATTCTCATGAAGAACATAAGATTTCTGATTTCTTTTATTCTTCTAAATTCACCTCTCTCTTTTTTCTATTTGTTTTTTGTCACAGAAAATACTGTCATTCTAGGTAATAATAAAAACCTAAACAAACTGCTATTTATTGAGTGCCTACTGCGCTTCAAGCACTAGGCATTTTACATTTTACATTCAATACATCAAATTCTTACATGAACCTTTTATGGCAGGAATTGGTAATGAGAGAAGAAACTGATGATCACAATTGGTAGGAAGGACTTTGACGATACTTCTGCATCACTGTTCCTTTATGTTATTTCCAGTCTTTCACTAATACAAGCAATGCTGCAGTAAATATCCTGTATCTCCTTGTAAACATATACCGTGGTTTAATACCTAGTCACAGAGGCACTGGTCAGAGATTATAAACAGCTTCAATTTATTAAGATATGGCTTATACTTTTAATCAATGGTATTAGGTGGTATTCTCTGTACCATTATATGGATCCAAGGAACCAAGGATGGGCATAGGAGTGACCCTGCTCACCTGGGAAACTTTTGCTTCATATTCCCTCCCCATAAATTCAAACTCTACTAGCGGGTCTTTGTTCTTAGAGGCGAAGTGTTTCTATCAGAAGACGTAGTAAAGGGGCGCCTGGGTGGCTCAGTCATTAAGCGTCTGCCTTTGGCTCAGGTCATGATCCCGGGGTCCTGGGATCGAGCCGTGCATCGGGCTCCCTGCTCAGCGGGAAGCCTGCTTCTCCCTCTCCCACTCCCCCTGCTTGTGTTCCCTCTCTCACTGTGTCTCTTTCTGTCAGATAAATAAATAAAATCTTTTTTTAAAAAAAAAGAAGACATAGTAAAGGTTTCACTAAACCTAAGGTTATAGCGCCTGCCTGTCATTTGGGGCTCTTCATCACACCAGACAAAACAGAGAAGGAAGGCGTTGCTCTCCTGGCAGAGGTAAGCAGCCCAGATGATCATGAGGTAGGGTTGCTGCTCATAATTAGAATAGGAAAGCACATGTGGATGTGGAGCTCAGAAGGTCTCTGGTGCTTCTCTTTCCAGTAATAATCATGTAAGGGCAATTGTAGCAACTATGGCCTGTCAAGAACTGGGTCCTCAACCCCTCAAGCATAAAGGTCTGAGTTTCTCCATGAAGCTGGCAAGTGCTGGCCAAGGGTTAGGGGAATCTTGAATAAATGGAAGAAAAGGCAAATAATGTATATCATTTATGGCCTTAGGACCAACTATAACTTTTCCCACTAAATCTGTTGTAAATTTATTTTGAGAAATTAGAACTGGACAGTACCTTGAAAAAACAATGACAGGACATGGTAAATTTAATCTTGGATCAAGTGGATCAGGGTGGTGCAAGGAGATGCCTCAGTGCTCTGTGCATGTCCATTCTTGTACTCTAGCTGACTTCCATGTCTGCGTCTGCACTTCAGTGCCTATTACACAGCAGGCCCTGAAGTGTGAAGGAATTAACACTCTTAGGAGCAGCTCCCAATCAATGACTCTCTGAAGTCTGTGTATACATCTCCCAGTTCCCCTCCCCTTGGGTGGGGTCATTCTAATGTAGGTGTTTCCCTACAGATTTAATCTCCAGTTGTCTACCACAACACCTGGCTAAAGCATGCATCCTGTAAGGCCTGCCTTCCACTTCTGGATCACTTTTCCTTTCTCCTATTGGTATTACCTATACTACTGGGACATAAATTTTTGCTTCATATCCTCCTCTGGAAGAACTCAAACTAAGATATAGGGTCTCAGCTGTATGCAGGAATCTCCATTCCAGCTCATAAAGTTCAAGGTCATATCTCTATACATGAGTGGGCCTATATATGCATCCAATTTATGATGGACCGTCAGAGTGCCAACCTTTACTTTGAGTTCCCTTTTTCGTTTTTTTCCCACCATATTTCCTGTTTGTACTTTTTAAGTTTGGGTATGTTTAATTTGATTTTCAGAATAAAACTAAAATAATGCAGTATCATGTCACTTCTATCAAACCAACAAAAATGGGGACAGTGGATAATGCCAGGTGTGGGCAGGGATACGAGGCCATGGGCACATTCATGGGCTTCTGCCGACTGTGAAGAATGGTGCAGCCCTTCCATAGAACAGTGTGGCAGTACTTAGCTACAGTAAGTTTCCACTTACTCTCTGAGACCTAGCGATTCTGCTCCTGTGTATATATTCCAAAGCAATACTCAGTGGATCCACAAGAAGGCATGCATAAAAGCTCAACACAGTAGGGTCTTTTGTTTGTTTTTGCTGTTGTTGGCAGGAAATTGCCACCAATGCAGGCATCTACTGCAAGAGAAGTCACTGGTAAGATGTGTTGCTGCTCACTCTGCAGTGCATGTGTCAGGAGAAACAACAGACTAATTACATACATAGCAACTTGGAGAGAGCTTAAAAATATATTGCAAGATGAATCAAGTAGAAATCACAACAAGATATATATCACAGTTCTTATATGTATATTAAGATAGGCCCAGGGCACCTGGGTGGCTCAGTTGGTTGAGCGACTGCCTTCGGCTCGGGTCATGATCCCAGAGTCCTGGGATCGAGTCCCGCATCGGGCTCCCAGCTCTGGGGGGAGCCTGCTTCTCCCTCTGATCCTCTCCCCTCTCATGCTGTTTCTCTCTCTCTCTCTCTCAAATAAATAAATAAATAAAATCTTAAAAAAAAAAGATAGGCCCATAAACAACAATTCTTCTTCTGTGCGAATACACTATATTCTATCCACCAAACACATTGTGGGGAGGGGAGAAGAAACAGAGGAAACAGGAAGGAGAAAAAAGAAAACAAACAGAACCAGAACTGTGCTTAATGAAGACCAACGATAACGTACCACGTATTGACAGATTAAGATTAACCTGACCCTTGGCACCTAAAGTAAAAAAAGAAACACGGGGCGCCTGGGTGGCTCAGTCGTTAAGCGTCTGCCTTCGGCTCAGGTCATGATCCCAGGGTCCTGGGATCGAGCCCCACATCGGGCTCCCTGCTTGGCGGGAAGCCTGCTTCTCCCTCTCCCATTCCCCCTGCTTGTGTTCCCTCTCTCGCTGTGTCTCTCTCTGTCAAATAAATAAATAAAATCTTTAAAAAAAAAAACAACAAAAAATATATTTTTTGTTATGTGTTTGGAGTATTTCAAGTATTTCTATAGGTTTGCTGCAGATGGAAGTTTGCCACAAGCTTAGTTGAAGTGTTGGAAGTACTTATAATTCATTTAATAATTTCCTGGTGGTGGTGATTAGTTTGGTTCCAATTTTCTTCGATTACAGATTGTGCTGCAATGAGCGGCCTTCTGCACCCATGTGTAATATATGTAGTGCTGCTGAGAGAAGCAAGAACGCTGGGCTGTGTTGGAATCCTGGCTCTACTACTGCCTGCCCTTGAGCAACGTGGCTAATTGCTCGAGGCCTCAGTTTCTTGATAATACTACTACCAACCTCCTAGGGTTACGGTGATAATAAATAAAATGAGTTAATGTTTGTTGAGCACTTACAACAATGCTGGTACATACTGAGCACTCAACAGTATAAGTTATTATTATTTTATATTATTTTTGACAGTATTAGTTATTATTCATCTTATTGTTTTAGCATGTATTTAAGTGGGGTAAACTTACAGATATGGAATTTCTTGCTTAGGGGGGACACATTTTAAATGTTTATACATTTTTCAAAAATTCTAAATGGGCTGTATTTAGTCTACAATCAAAGGCGCCAAGACTTATCATTTCTCTACACTCTTGCCAAAATCAGATACCTTCATTCTTTTTCATTCTTTTTCATTCTTTTTTTATTTCACTGGTGAGTAAAGCATTACATTTTGCCTTACAGTTCCTTGGTTACAAGTGAGTATGTGGGCCTTTTAAACTTTTATGGAATATTCATTCAAAAACTGGCATATTAACAACAGTAATCCTAACTGGTTTTAGACAAAAGAAGCTTCAATCAGCTTTTGTATTTATTTGGCTTATGACCTATAATAGATTCAACCAGTGCTAAGCTTAGCATGAAGCAGCCTTACACCCTGCCTTACAGATTCTGCCATTATTTTCTTTCTGGCCAGATGAGCTATTGGGAGATATGAACGATCATGATTATATCAGAGTGTTGTTGTCATTGTACTTCTTTTCCTAACATTCATAAACATCATCTTGATTAAAATCAAATCTCCAAAGCCGCTAGAAGTGAAAATAAATGGGCTCAGAATTAGTAGACATTGGATTACTTGATAACATTGCTTTTGCTTTTTAAAAATTTTTAATGATACGTAAGATTTTAACAGCGTAATTTTAATCCAAATGCCTAAATTCTATCCTGTGACCTTAAAGAAATTTAAATGTCTATTATATCTTTGTTAGAATAAAATGCCAGTTCATGAGGATTTAGAAAACGTCAGCCAGTATAGCCAAAGGGGATCTTTATTAAGAGGTTTATTTTGAAAAAAATCAAAGCATGTAATCCTAGGGTAGTTCATATGCGGAAAAAACCTAAAGTGCCAAGGAAGAAGCCACTTCCTCTCAAAATTATCTTTTGATGATTTCGTCTATTGAGTTCCTAGAAAAGCTTACAAAGAAAAACATTTTTTATTCAGTGTGATATATATTGGGACAATTCTCCCTCTTCTATCTCAGATACATCCTTGATGCACAGAACTCCTGCTGATTCTGTAGCAACTTTATCAATGTAGAAAACCTGATATGAAGAGAGAAGAGTCAGAACATGTGTGATTTTATCAATCTATTGTTGTAAGAAAGAACAGAATGGTAGGGGAATTGTCAGTTTTCAGAACAATATTTTGTTGCCCTAGATTCTTAGCTTACTTCTTGGGGAATTTGGATTTCAGATTTTTATATTTTTCAGTATTAAACAAGGTTATTAATTATTGCTCGTATAATCCCTATATTAAATGTTTTTACACTCCAAAGTTTAGGTTATATTTTAGGAAGCTCCTCTACTAACTTAAAACCTCACCCAGGAGATAGGGTGGAACATATTAATAGTACAGAGACTTCACACTTAAAACCATATTGGCCACAAAAATCCTTCCAAATTAAGTTTTAGTCTAATGCCCTCCTAATGTATGTTAGGTAATGCTTTGTGAAGAATGACTACTTTAACAAAGAAACTCATTTCTTGTACCACTTGTACAGTCTTTATACAATCTCTACAAGACTAAGATGTGAAACTGCTTCGGCAATAACCCTGTGAAGACTCATTCTCACCAATATATCCTTTGCACAATTTCTCACTGACATCGTCAGTGAAATAAAGCAGAGAACTCTTCTGCAATGACTCTAGGTATTAATAGTCTTTATTCTTATCTTTTTTGTATTTTTTTATTGGACCTGCTATAACAGAGCAGATGAGGTCATCAATGAGATGCATACATTTTTTTTCTTGATTACAAAGTATACTGAGATTAAGGCATTCTGATTATGAAGATCAAAGGTATAGTCCAGCTACTAACTCCACACTGACTCAAGTCAGGGATCATTCATTCATTCAGAGTGCTTAAAGAATCCCAATGATGAACAAGTTACAGTACACTGTGGAGGATTCATATGTAAACAGACTTCCCTTTCTTCAGTGTGTCCAGGTAAATAAGTTATGTACTTCATTATTCGTGATGCAACATAGAAAGGGACAGGTTCTATAGAGACAGCAAGAACACAGCATGGGAAGAGAGTACTTTCTAGATGAGAGCCTCGTGGAATCCTTCATAGAGATGTCATACAGTCTGAACCACGGCAGGTGAGTAGTGTTTCAATATGTGGATATGGGGTAAATTAATATTTGAATGAAAAAAAAATAGTGGAAAGAAAGCCTGGAGTGGGGCCATGTGGAGAGCATGTAGGGAACATCTAGGAATCTGGCCTCTCTGGAGAATAAAGTATGCGAAGGGAACTGATGGAAAGCAGGAAGGCCGTGTCAGCTGAGACCAGATGGTAAAAGGGCCTGATACACCCATTGCCAAAGAGCGAGGGCTTTTCTTGGTCATCGCAGGTTTTAAGGAGAGATTAAGTGATCAGAATTGTGTTTTACTGAATCTGGCTGAGGGGCTCAGGGTGCACTGCAATGAGGGGATCTTGCAAATAATAAAAAGAGAATCTTCTTACAAAGGTCAGGGGATTTGGCAACAGGGCTTCAACTGAGGTAATGGGCCTGAAATGGAGGAGAGTGGTAGGTGGGGGTGATGTGGAGAATTTGGTGACAGGATGGAGGCTACAGGAAAGAAAAAATAATAAGGTGATGCTATTAATAGGAGCAAAGGACACAGGATGTGGATAAAAGCTTTGGGAGCAGAAGCTGAATACTTCATTTTAATACCTATTGAATTTTAGGTTTGGGGAAGCAGGCAAGTTTACTATGAGGTGTTAAATCCAAGGAAGAACAAGCATCAAGACTGAGGGCAGGGTTAACAGGATGTTTCAGAGAGACAGGAGAAACAAGGAGAGGTCCTTGAATTTAGTGACTAAGAAGTCACTGGTGAATCTCTCTTTTTGAAATCCATAAATGAGAGAGAAAGATTATATCCCAATATTAATTTTATGTACAAGTAGAGAGATAAAGGGACTGTTTTCTGTATCTTTAATTCTTTTGTAAAATGACCATGCATTACCTGTGTAACAAAGAAAACAACAAGGAAGTGTCAATAATTTTGGTGGCATTTAGGTAGTGAGAACAGAAGCCATACACAGATACTGCAAGGGCCAATTGCAAAAGTTCTACTTATTTCTTTTGGAAGAACTCTTTGAGCTGTATTTCTTCATTCACAGTAGATTGTCCTGTCAGGAGTTTTCTTCCATTACAGGTCCCAATCTGAGATTTTATCACCTGTGGATCTACTGATCACAGCTAGTACCTGTCTGAGCCCTTAGTGCTCTCACATAAAGAAAATGATCCTCTTGTCTACAGCTTCGTTTCCTGGCCATCATTCTACAGAGGTCACTGTCAGGACTTCCTCACAGGAAATCCTAATTAAAACAACTAACTTAAATTGAGCAGTTACTATGCAATATGAGTTTTAATAGTTGATTTACATACATTATCTATGTGAATTCCCACAATGACTCTATGGCATCTCTGCTATTATTTTCCCAGTTTACTTAGGAGGAAGCTGATTTTTAGGGAATGTGAGTGACTTGTCCAAGGCCATCCAGCCAGTAAGTAGTGAGGAAAACATCACTCTTATCATCATATTTTGTCAATTTCTCTAGAATGAGGTTGGGCAGTTTCTCCCCAAGAAACTATATGATAAATGGTTCAAAGGCACATGAACTACATGAGTTCCCCCCTAAATTATTAAGACAGTTCCTTCTCTGTGATTGTTAGGAAAATGGAATTTCGGAAAGTCAGGAGACCAGATTTCCAGTTTTAGGTCTTCTGGCACCTGTACAGAAAAATCATTTAACCTCCTTAGGTCTTTGAATACTTTTACACAAAAATGGGTTAATTCTTAGCTAGCTACATCACAATGCTGTTTGTAATTACTGATTAAGGTAACTCCATGAAAGTTCTCCACAAACCCTACAGTGATTTGAAAATTATTCAGATTCTGATGCAAACCTCTTTGCTCTTCTCCCCTCCACCCCAGATAGAAGAACATTCCAAGTCTGTTTCTAGGGATATTACTCACTGTTTAAGTTGGGGATATTCTTAAGAGCCAGGGCTCTGACTCTTGTTCCCACTAAATAGGATTGCACTTGTAAAATGCTCCTAAACCTTGGATAAAAAGAGAGATTATAGTATTAATGGTTTTATTTTTCAGAATACTATATTTCTGGTTGAGCCCAAAGGTTGAAATGCTAAAATTCATACCCCGGAATTATAATGTTTCCAGTGAATTTTCTAAGAAAAAACAAAACCTCTATCTAGGTTTTCATTTATTCAACATTATTGAGAACCTACTGTGGGTCAGGTACTCAAGGGCCTCATAGTTCAGTGCTCAAACAGGGAAGAAAATAATATTCTGCATTGGCCTCAGAGGGGAAGGAGCTCTGGGTGGATGGAACAGCATCCACAATATAAATATAAAATATTTATATTTTATAATATAATATGTTATATATTATATGTAATATAATATAATATAAATGAATATAAAATGAATATAAAACAGCATGTTTAGAGAACTGAAAGTCGATCTGGAGAATCAGGGTGAGATCAGCAGATTTCCCAAAAATGACATTTGAGCACTAAAGAGGAGGGGCAGGTATCATTGGCCTTGTATTCTATGTGAAAATGTTTGCAATTTATCCTAAGGGCTATGAGAAGTCATTGACAGATTTTAAACATAAAACAATTCTTATATTTAAAAAATGAATCTTGGGTTCATATAGAGAATAGATTGGTTGGATGGGTCAAATTTTTCCTTCTTTCTCCTGTGGCAGCCTTTTTTTTTTTTTTAAATCAACCTTACAGTGATGTAATTTACATAAAATAAAATGTACCCATTTCAAATGTACAGTTAAATGCATTTAGAATAATGTATACATCTGTGTAACTCCTGCCACAGTGAAGATATAGACTATTCATTACACAAACTCTTCTATCCTGCTCTCCTACAGTCAATCTTTTTTTGCTAACGAAGCCCCCACACTCACCTTTAGCCCTAGGAACCACTGATGTGTCTTTTGTTATAGTGATTAGCTCTGGCTTTTCTAGAATATCATAATGGCATTTTAGTGTTCGTACTCTTTTCAATCAGGTTTCTCCTCAGCATAATATTTTCGAGATTCATTCACATTGTCATATATATATATATATATTCCATTTTATAGATATGTCACAATTTGTTTTTCCCAGGCCTGTGTTGGAAATTTGAGGTATTTCCAGTTTTCAGCTATTATAAATACTGGTGCTATGAATATTCATGTATAAGTATTTGTGTTGGCACAAGATTTCTTTTTTCTTACATAAAAACCTAATGGAATAGCTGGGTCATATGGTAGGCAAATATATATTTAATTGTATAAATAACTGCAAAACTATTTTCCAAAGTGGTTGTCATACTTTACATTCCCATCAGCAATATGAGAGTTCCAATTGCTCACATCTTTACCAACACTGGGTATTGTCAATCTTTCTAATTTTAGACATTCTAGTGGGTGTATAGTGTTATCTCACTATGGTTTTAATTTGCATTTACCTAATGACTAATGAGCAACTTTATGTGTAGTTCCTTGTCATTCATACATGTTCTTTTTTTAAAAATTAACATATAATGCATTATTGGTTTCAGAGGCGGAGGTCTGTGATTCATCAGTCTTATATAATACCCAGGGCTCATTACATCACCTGCCCTCCTTAATGTCCATCACCCAGTGACCTCTTCCCCACAGCCCCCCTCCCCTCCAGCAACCCCCAGTTTGTTTCCTATGATTAAGAGTCTCTTATGGTTTGTCTCCCTCTCTGGTTTTGTCATATATATTCTCTGTTAAAATCTTGTCTGTTAAAAACTGTTTGCCTCCTTACTGATTCGATCATTTGTCTAATTACTGGATTGTAAGGGCTCTTTACATATTCTCAAAACAATTCATTAGTGAAATATATGTACATTTGATCCTTGAATAACGTAGGGGTTGGGGTGCTGACCCCCAAGTAGTCAAAACTCCATGTATAACTTTTGACTCCCCAAAAATTGTAACTGTTAATAGTCTATTGTTGACTGAAAGTCTTATCGCTAACAGTTAAGTCGTATTTTGTATGTCATATATATTATACACTGTATTATTATAATAAAGTAAGCTAGAGAAATGAAAATGTTATTAAGAAAATCATAAGGAAAATACATTTACAGTTCTATACATATTTATTGAAAAAAATCCACGTGTAAGTGGACCACACAGTTCAAACTCATGTTGTTCAAGGTTCAACTGTACATAGCAAATATTTTCTCTCAGTCTGTGGCTTGCCTTTTGATTTTCTTAGTGATGTCTTTCAAAGAGTAGTAAGTTTTAAATTTTGACAAGACTGGAGAGCCATGGTTTAAACACTCTAGTTAAAAGGCAGAGATTGATAAATGAATAGAAAAGTAAGACTGTATATGTTGTCTAGAAAGATACACCTTAAATATAAAGACATAGGTAAAGATATACGTTAAATATAAAGAGGTAGGTAGGTAGGTGAAAGTAAATAAATGGAAAAAGATATGCCATGCCAACAGGAGGCATAAGAAGACAGTGGATTGGCTATTTAATATGTGATAAAGTGGTTTTCAAGACAAATGTTATTATTAGAGATAAAGAGGGACATTTCATAATGATAAAAGAAACAGTGTATCAGCAAGACTTAAGAATTTTAAGTGTATATGTGTCTATTTATAGAGTTTTAAAATACATGAATCAAAATTTATAGAATTAAAGGAAGAACTTTGTAACTCCAAAGTTACAGTAAGATACTAATAGTTGTACTTTGGCTATTGATAGAACACCTACTTATAAATCAGTACATTGCTTAAATGTAATTACTTCAGAACACTAGACCCAGCCACTAAGAATACCCATTCTTTTCAGGTTCACATGGTTCATCAAGTTAGATCATAACACATTTCAATAAATTTAACATTATCAAAATCATATGAAATGTATTCTCTGATCATAACAATCAGATTAGGAATTAATATAAGTAAGATAGTTAGGAAAAACAGTCCATAAATCTGGAAATTAAACAACACACTTCTAAATAATTCACGAGTCAAATTAGCACTTAACAATCTTTTGTCTTACTTTTTTTTTTGAAACAAAGATCTCCTCAATTATTTCAAATGTTTCTGATGACTAGGATTTACCCAGATAACCTTTTGAGACCTTCTTTTACTTTGTCTGTTAAATGTCCTCTTTTGCCAATCAAATAGCAATTTTCCTGGTGGGAGCACTGATACTGAGACAAGTTAACTAACTTCCCCAACATGAGACATCTAGAAAGTTGGTAAGCTACAATCAAAATTTGGTTTATCTTATTCCATAGACTTAGCACTGGTTCATTATTCATACAATGAAGGTAATAATAGCACTTGGATCTGAGTATGGCCACGAGGATTATATTCATCCAGGTCAAGCTCCGAGTACAATGTCTTGCAAAGTATAAACACAATAAATTCCAGCTATACCTAACTCTATAGGTCAGTGTAGTGACTGACCCTGAAATAGGACAGCCACCTAGAGGTGAAAAAAGGGACATTTCATAAGTCAGGGATTGTTAACTCCATTTTATAGGCAAAGAGTTCCTCCAGAAAATATAATACCAATTCGTAGTCACCAAATATTTGATTATTTTTATTCCTTTTTCCCTCCCTCTGATTTCAACTGGCACTAATGTTGGATTTCCTAATGTCAGAAAATAAGCAAGCTATGCCTCTCTCCATATCTCTAGGTAGATATGTAGATACAAGGGTGAGTATAGGGAGGGAAAGAGAGAGAAAATGAGAGAAAGAGAAGGGAGAGAGGGAGGGAGAAAAAGGGAGAATTTTCCTTCTTGTCCTTCCTATCATAATGGCCAGTGGTGATGTAAGGCCAAGTTTCCAATGACTAAAAGGTAAGAGAAGGAGATTATTGATGCTTGAAAGAATCTTGTTGTGTTATTTCTCTTGGGTCCTAATATATCTCTACTGCATAAGAATAAAATATTAGATCTGAGTGTAGTATTTCCATTTGGGAGTAGAGCACCAGCTGTCTTCTTAAATTTCCATGACACTTAATCTAGCTCTAAGCTTGGTTAGCTTTCAATTCACAAAGAAGGCAACAACAGTTACACAGGGTCACATTTTCAGCAAGGTCTCTGAGGTAATGAAGTGTACCAAGTATGCTAATAAAGAGAGCAGTGAAGTTGATTTCTTGAGGCAAGTGGAAAGACATGGCTCCATGGAAGTCGCTTTTTGGTGCAATGCAAGAAGTGACCTGTGAATAGAAGGAGTTAGCATTGAAAGGTAAGAATTTGAGAGTTTCTCAGCATTGTTGGGGATTACCACTCAATTAGCCTTACTGATGACAATGTTGAATTTATTACCTCATATGTTCATTTCTTTCCACATAAGCATCAAAAGATGCTTAGGGTCAAAACCCCCTAGATGATCATCTAGAGAGCTACTCACATTAAAATCATCTGCTGCATCAGCCTTCTCAATGCACAAAATAAACTAGCAAAAGATATGATGCTGATATGTCCATTCTAATCACTACTAAGATTTTTCATAGGCTACTGGTACATTTGTCAAAATTTCCAAGTCCTTCATGCACATGCTAGGTCAGAGGGGGGAGAAATAGATATTTAAATAAGTTTTGTACCACTCCTTTAAAGAAGACAAGTAATTTTGTCAGAACATGATGTAAAAAGTTTTAGCGTTGAGGGCATTCATCTGAAAATAACTTCTCATCTGACTCCCTAATATGTGCTTGTCAGAGAAGATGGTTTATTAATATTAAATCACCCAATTAAGCTTATACTATGGTAGCATACACAGAAAAATACATGAAAAACAAAAAAGCCAAAAGTTAACAAGAAATCATACTATTATTCAGGTGCATACCTTATACCTCTTTAATAAGTGGTTGAAAAGCATAATCCAGAATAAATCATAGAATCACAGAATCTTAATGCTACAAACTACGGTGATATATTTCTCCCCTATTGTCATTCTAACTACTGTGTAACAAAACAACATAAAATGACAATCATTTATTCTCATGTTAATAGGTCACCTGGCATGGCTTTGCCTCAGTTGATGGGCTGTGGGACTGCTATTCTGCATCAGACCATGGAGCAATCCAACTCTGCTTTATGAGTCTCCTCTAGGTCCTCAGTTATCTTGGAACATTCTTCTAATGACAAAGTTTGGAAGACCACAGATACGTGAGTAAAAACATGCAATGTTTCTTAAAGCTTAGGATCAGAAATCTACCTGTTGGATTTCACAGATGGTTACTTCTGCATTCTATTGGCTGAAGCAAGTCACAAAGAGAAGAAAAATGTTCCTCCCAAAGAAGTAGGTGGGGCGAGTCATTCCTGTTGAACAATAAGTGATTCTACTCAAGCTGTTAACAGCAATCTAACTTCCTTATTCCACAGAGAGGAACACTGGAGGCACTGGCAGCATTTGCTCGTGTGTGTGTGTGTGTGTGTGTGTGTGTGTGTGTGTTTGTGTGTGTGTGTTTGTGTGTGTTTGTGTGTGTGACATGTTTCAGGGAATGCTACAGGTTAATTTCAAAACTAGAATAATAGCAATGTGCTCCATATTTTCAATTTTTTAAAAAACATTTTATTTATCCATTTGAGAGAGAGCACAAGCAGGGGAGAAAGAGAGGCAGAAGCAGGCTCCCCACTGAGCAAGTAGCCCAACACAGGACTTGATCCCAGGACCCTGGGATCATGACCGGAGCCGAAGGCAGACGCTTAACTGACTGAGCCACCTGTAGGCGTCCCTGTGCTCTATATTTTAAAACAGGAAACTCCACTACATTTTAATATAGTGCTTTATATTATATACTGTCCCCTCTTGGAAACTGACATATTTTTCCCAAGTGATAAAATAAACTATTGCTTCTCAAAAGCTCATTGTAAGCAGCAGGAAGGGGATGTTTTGATGTTTTGGAATTTGGAATTTTTTAAAATTATTATTATTTTTTAAAGATTTTATTTATTTATTCATTTGAGAGAGCAAGAATGAGAAAGAGAGAGAGCACATGAGAGGGGGGAGGGTCAGAGGGAGAAGCAGACTCCCTGCTGAGCAGGGAGTCTGATGTGGGACTCGATCCCAGGACTCCAGGATCATGACCTGAGCCGAAGGCAGTCGCTTAACCAACTGAGCCACCCAGGCGCCCCTAATTATTTTTTAAATTAATAGCTCCTTCTTCTATACCCAATAGATATACACACAAATAAACATACACATACATGCACACATAATGTAGAGGGAGGGAGGAATGAAGGGAGAAAATACTAATGTAGAAATGCAATTATTTATCCAATTTAAAGCTAAGCCAGCCCTCACTGAATTTGGAGCTGCAGTATTTTTGCTTTTTTGTTTTTTTTTTCTAGGAGTTTAGGACTCTCCAGGACAAAATAGAAGCTGCTAGGCAAACTCCTTACCAAGTTTGTCATTTTGTTAACAGGAATGGGAAGTGTGGATTGATAATCAGGGCAATAAACCTAGCAGAGCCAAGAGTTTCTATTCCTTCTCTTGCAGTGTGGATGGAAAACAAAAATTATTATTTTTTAAAATTTACAAGACTCTTTTTTTATATCTCAGGAAAGCAGGATGTGCTGACAAGATAGGTCAATCAGAAGCTTTTGGAAGGAAGAACATTTTCTTTCTTGACATAAACCCTATGAATATATAAAAAAGGAATTGCTATAACAGAAAAAAAGACTATTACAGCTGTGACTGGTGATATGTACCGAACAGCCTGCAAATCTCACCCAGAATCACTCCGGAATTCATTCACCACACATTTACTGAGCTGCAGATGGTCTTCTTGCTTATCTGATGGCAGATATCTCTAAACTGTTGGAATTACCCAACAACTTAACTTTTTGAACAAGTTTTCAAAGACTTCCTACAGATTTCTTCTTTACTGTAACGAATGTAGAAGGAGCAGGTAACTTACACAGCACTTTGGTGGACACATGTTGTATTGGTTTGTTATTGGAGACACATTAAGGAATTAATGCTATAAGGGAAAAGGTGAAATTCATACTACTTGACAATAATGATTTTACTCTTTTTTAGGATTTTGTATCTGTATCCAATTTATGCTTTGGGTTTTCACGGGTTTATGATGGACTACAATACAGTTTATCTCCCAGGTGTTTCCCTTACTTTGAGTTTCCATGAAATTAATGGGAGAATGACATATTCCAATAGAAACCCTACATCATCCCCCTAGACATAACTATTAAACTTTCCTCTATAGGAATTCAAGTTAATATTTTCAGCACATGAAGGGAGTGGTTCTGTGGCTTAAATATCTTTAAGAAAAAATTGGCCTTTCTGTGGTTAAGCAAACAAAAAAAAGTCTAATTATTTACTTCCTTTTTTTTTTTTAAAGATTTTATTATTTATTTGACAGAGAGAAAGACAGCGGAGAGAGGGAACACAGGCAGGGGGAGTGGGAGAGGGAGAAGCGGGCTTCCCGCGGAGCAGGGAGCCCGATGCGGGGGCTCGATCCCAGGACCCTGGGACCATGACCTGAGCCGAAGGCAGACGCTTAACGACTGAGCCACCCAAGCGCCCCTTATTTTTTCTCTTCGATCACTAGTGTGCCTTCATCTCCTCACATAAAAAGTTAATTCTAGAGAACAAATGAGTAAAACTCATTTTTTGAAATGACCATAAACGGATGTGATAGGACAGGGCAGAGAGACCAATGTTTTTCTTTTTAATGAATTTTATGATACTTATGAATCTGTTTTTCATGAAACATGCTTTCCAAAGCAAGCAATCCAAACACCCACCACTTCTAGACTGTGCAATAGAAAAAACAAATCAGATTGACCTATATTAAAATTCTATCTCTGCAAATTACAAACTATATGACCTTGAATGAGTTACTTAATTTCTGAATTTTAATTTACTCCTCTGGAAAAATAGAAATGATACCTTTTATCATTATAAGAGACTTCTTTTGTGTTTGCTTTAATAGAGTTGTGATAAGGATAAGAATGATATATGCAAGGTGCTTGGCTCTTGGTGACTATTTAGCAAATGACTATATCATTATATTTGGAGAATAGTAATGCATGGCAAGAAGAGTTCAGCCTTTGGAGTCAAGGTGGATCTGGGTTCAAATCCAGACTCCTCCACTAGCTATATGAAGAACCACTGATGAGTTTACCCTTACCATAAGACTCAATTTCCTAGTTTTTATAGGCTCATAGTATTTGGGGGGAAATTCTTGGCCCCTGACCCCTCGCTTAGTAGATAGTTGTCACTCAGTAAGTGGTAGTCAGTATTAGTGGTGGTGGAATCACTAGTAGCAATACTCCTAGTGAGCCAGTGAAAATCCTTCTTTGATAAAAATTCTTATAATTTAGTTTTTTGTAGATAATATTTTAGTCCCTGTTCCAGATTAAAATATAGCAAGATCTTCCAGAGAAGCCCTACTGAAACCACATTTCTCTTCTGACACTTCACTGATCCCAAACATATATATGTCACTAAAAGTAAACTCATAATCGTCATTGTGACTTTCTCTAAGGACTCCTTCCATCCCAATCCTAGGGAATGATCTCTCATAAGTGGGGAGGACTCCCATGCAGTAGAGGCCCCAGAGTGACAGAGAGGAAGAGCTCCGCTCTCCTATTTTGCCTCTTTGATTTTTACGTCCATGCTTCCTTGACTTCCTAGGTAATTTGGTTGAGTGAAATATCTTCCCAGAGAAAACCTGGATATTTTAAATTTGAAAGATAAGGTTGAGATACAGGGGTGCTCCTGACTCATACATAGCCGGCTGGCTGCCTCAGTTACCTGCTTAACTCCTGATAACCTGAGCCACCTCTTCCAGAGTATGCAAAGCTGTGACATTGCTCCCTCAACATCCTGTAAATTTGGTGGGGTGGGCAGCTTGCTGGAAAGATTAATGTCACTGGCCACTAATCTTACAGTCTTCTGCTTATTCAGGAAAGTTATCATTATGTTCCAGCAAGGCAGACATAAAGTCATTTTAAAAAATCATTTTAAAACAATTCTTAGTGTTTCACAAATGTTGCTGACATTTGTAATTCAACTGACCAAATTTGCCTTTTCTCTTGCTTTGATTTAGGGAGGGGGAAAAAGTGCTCCTTTTTGTTTATGTGGTGCAAACAAAACTGATGATTTTAAAAAAGGAAATTCATTCAATCAATGTATCTCTTTATACACAAATTTCAATTAAACAACTGGTTTGATTGATTCCCCTCTGCCAGCCTAAGTTAACTATATTAATTTCTGATAGTCTCATTTCTAAACTTCAGTCAAAGGACATTTGTAGGTCTGGCTGCATAAGAATCACCTTGGGAGTTTTGCAATAAATATAGATTCTTGGGCCTCAATTCTGATACTTCAGATTCAGAAGATCCCTGGCCCAGGAATCTATATTTCAACAAAGATCTCAGCTATTGGTAGCACTCTTAAATTTGTCACATATAATACCAAACTGGTCATTCAGATGACAAATAGAGATATTGTAGTTTCCTTAGGATCTCTTCCTCTGATTTCCTTCATGATTTATCAGCCAGATTATTTGACCAATCCTCATAAGTTAGCATATGTAACCATGGTGTCATTTTAGAGCACTGACTTCTAAGCTCATGGGGCAGGTGGGGGATATGGGGAGAATACACACTGGGGGTTATTCTCTCTCTCTCCTTACTCATCTGTTATGACCATTGATATCTTTCTATATATTTTCCCCAATATGGTAAATAAGTAAATGACTGGATGAACAATGACCCTGCATTCTAAACAGGAGCAGAGATCCTGAGAAGAGGCAAATTTGGGCTGTTTCAAGCCTGAAAACTGTCTTCAGATGAGATTTTTGTAGCATTGACTAAGCTATCTGCAAAGTTTGAAGGTACCCTTGTCATAACCACTGGATATTACTGACCATGGGAGTTGCATCTCTAATTCCTGCTGATGTCAGTTATTTCACTGGTTCCATAGCTGATGGCCTCAGCCCCTAAATCCAGCCAGCTTTTTGGCCAGTCCTTGTCATTAATCAGAAAGTGAGGGTGAGAGATGTGGGAATATTTTTTCCAACCCTAGGAGAACAAGGCTATGGGTACCTAAAAAACAGGCATGCCTTAATTTCTAAGATATTTAGAAAAATCATTTTTAAAAATTTTTTAATTGTTATGTTAATCACCATACATTACATCATTAGTTCTTGATGTAGTGTTCCATGATTCATTGTTTGTGCATAACACCCAGTGCTCCACGCAGAACGTGCCCTCCTTAATACCCATCACCAGGCTAACCCATCCCCCCACCCCCTTCCCCTCTAGAACCCTCAGTTAGTTTTTCAGAGTCCATCGTCTCTCATGGTTCGTCTCCCCCTCTGACTTACTCCCCTTCATTCTTCCCCTCCTGCTATCTTCTTCTTTTTCTTTTATCGTAACATATATTGCATTATTTGTTTGAGAAGTACAGATCTGTGATTCAACAGTCTTGCACAATTCACAGCGCTCACCATAGCACATACCCTCCCCAATGTCTATCACCCAGCCACCCAATCCCTCCCACCGCCCACCTCTCCAGCAACCCTCAGTTTGTTTCCTGAGATTAAGAATTCCTCATATCAGTGAGGTCGTATGATACATGTCTTTCTGTGATTGACTTATTTCACTCAGCATAACACCCTCCAGTTCCATCCACGTCATTGCAAATGGCAAGATCTCATTCCTTTTGATGGCTGCATAATATTCCATTGTGTATATATACCACCTCTTCTTTATCCATTCATCTGTCGATGGACATCTTGGCTCTTTCCACAGTTTGGCTATTGTGGACATTGCTGCTATACACATTGGGGTGCATGTACCCCTTCGGATCCCTACATTTGTATCTTTGGGGTAAATACCCAGTAGTGCAATTGCTGGATCATATGGTAGCTCAATTTTCAACTGTTTCAGGAACCTCCATACTGTTTTTCAGAGTGGCTGCACCAGCTTGCATTCCCACCAACAGTGTAGGAGGGTGCCCCTTTCTCCACATCCCCACCAGCATCTGTCGTTTCCTGACTTGTTAATTTTAGCCGTTCTGACTGGTGTGAGGTGGTATCTCATGGAGGTTTTGATTTGGATTTCCCTGATGCCGAGCGATGGTGAGCACTTGTTCATGTGTCTGTTGGCCATTTGGATGTCTTCTTTGGAAAAGTGTCTGTTCATGTCTTCTGCCCATTTCTTGATTGGGTTATTTGTTCTTTGGGTGTTGAGTTTAATAAGTTCTTTAGATTTTGGATACTAGTCCTTTATCTGATATGTCATTTGCAAATATCTTCTCCCATTCTGTTGGTTGTCTTTTGGTTTTGTGGACTGTTTCTTTTGCTGTGCAAAAGCTTTTTATCTTGACGAAGTCCCAATAGTTCATTTTTGCCCTTGCTTCCCTTGCTTTTGGTGATGTTTCTAGGAAGAAGTTGCTGCAGCTAAGGTCAAAGAGGTTGCTACCTGTGTTCTCCTTTAGGATTTTGATGGACTCCTGTCTCACGTTTAGGTCTTTCAACCATTTGGAGTCTATTTTTGTGTGTGGTGTAAGGAAATGGTCCAGTTTCATTCTTCTGCATGTGGTTGTCCAATTTTCCCAACACCATTTGTTGAAGAGACTGTCTTTTTGCCATTGGACATTCTTTCCTGCTTTGTCAAAGATGAGTTGACCATAGAGTTGAGGGTCCATTTCTGGGCTCTCGATTCTGTTCCATTGATCTATGTGTCTGTTTTCGTGCCAGTACCATATTGTCTTGATGATGACAGCTTTGTAATAGAGCTGGAAGTCTGGAATTGTGATGCCGCCAGCTTTGCTTTTCTTTTTCAATATTCTTCTGGCTATTCGGGTCTCTTCTGGTTCCATACAAATTTCAGGGTTATTTGTTCCATTTCTTTGAAAAAAGTGGATGGTATTTTGATGGGGATTGCATTGAATGTGTAGATTGCTCTAGGTAGCATTGACATCTTCACAGTGTTTGTTCTTCCAATCCATGAGCATGGAAAGTTTTTCTATTTCTTTGTGTCTTCTTCAATTTCTTTCATGAGTATTTTATAGTTTTCTGAGTACAGATCCTTTGCCTCTTTGGTTAAATTTATTCCTAGGTATCTTATGGTTTTGGGTGCAGTTGTAAATGGGATCGACTCCTTGATTTCTCTCTCTTCTGTCTTGTTGTTGGTGTATAGGAATGCCACTGATTTCTGTGCATTGATTTTATAGCCTGCTACTTTACTGAATTCCTGTATGATTTCTAGCAGTTTTGGGGTGCAGTCTTTTGGGTTTTCCACATACATTATCATATCATCTGCAAAGAGTGAGAGTTTGACTTCCTGTTTGCTGATTTGGATGCCTTTGATTTCTTTTTGTTGTCTGATTGCTGTGGCTAGGACTTCTAATACTATGTTGAATAGCAGTGGTGAGAGTGGACATCCCTGCCGCGTTCCTGACCTTAGGGGAAAAGCTCTCAGCTTTTCTCCATTGAGAATGATATTCGCTGTAGGTTTTTCATAGATGGCTTTTATGATATTGAGGTACGTACCTTCTATCACTATACTCTGAAGAGTTTTGATCAAGAAAGGATGCTGTACTTTGTCAAATGCTTTTTCTGCATCTATTGAGAGGATCATATGATTCTTGTTCTTTCTTTTGTCAATGTATTGTATCACATTGATTGATTTGCGGATGTTGAACCAGCCTTGCAGCCCAGGGATAAATCCCACTTGGTCATGGTGAATAATCCTTTTAATGTACTGTTGGACCCTATTGGCTAGTATTTTGGTGAGAATTTTTGCATCCATGTTCATCAAGGATATTGGTCTGTAGTTTTCCTTTTTGATGGGGTCTTTGTCTGGTTTGGGGATCAAGGTAATGGTGGCCTCATAAAATGAGTTTGGAAGTTTTCCTTCCATTTCTATTTTTTGGAACAGTTTCAGGAGAATAGGTATTAATTCTTCTTGAAATGTCTGATAGAATTCCCCTGGGAAGCCATCTGGCTCTGGGCTTTTGTTTCTTGGGAGATTTTTGATGACTGCTTCAATTTCCTTAGTGGTTATAGATCTGTTCAGGTTTTCTATTTCTTCCTGGTTCAATATTGGTAGTTGATACATCTCTAGGAATGCACCCATTTCTTCCAGGTTATCTAATTTGCTGGCATAGAGTTGCTCCTAATATGTTCTTATAATTGTTTGTATTTCTTTGGTGTTGGTTGTGATCTCTCCTCTTTCATTCATGATTTTGTTGATTTGGGTCATTTCTCTTTTCTTTTTGATAAGTCTGGCCAGGGGTTTATCAGTCTTGTTAATTCTTTCAAAGAACCATCTCCTAGTTTCGTTGATCTGTTCTACTGTTCTTTTGGTTTCTAGTTCATTGATTTCTGCTCTGATCTTTATTATTTCTCTTCTCCTGCTGGGTTTAGGCTTTATTTGCTATTCTTTCTCCAGCTCTTTTAGGTGTAGGCTTAGGTTGTGTATTGGAGACCTTTTTTGTTTCTTGAGAAAGGCTTGTATTGCTATATACTTTCCTCTCAGGACTGCCTTTGCTGTATCCCAAAGATTTTGAACACTTGTGTTTTCATTTTCATTGGTTTCCATGAATTTTTTTAATTCTTCTTTAATTTCCTGGTTGACCCATTCATTCCTTAGTAGGATGCTCTTTAGCCTCCATGTATTTGAGTTCTCTCCAACTTTCCTCTTGTGATTGAGTTCTAGTTTCAAAGCATTGTGGTCTGAACATATGCAGGGAATGATCCCAATCTTTTGGTACCGGTTGAGACCTGATTTGTGACCTAGGATATGATCATTTCTGGAGAATGTTCCATGGGCACTAGAGAAGAATGTGTATTCCGTTGCTTTGGGATGGAATGTTCTGATATGTCTGTGAAGTCCATTTGGTCCAGTGTGTCATTTAAAGTCTTTATTTCCTTGTTGATCATTTGCTTAGATGATCTGTCCATTTCAGTCAGGGGGGTGTTAAAGTCCCCCACTATTATTGTATTGCTGTCAATGTGTTTCTTTGCTTTTGTTATTAATTGCCTTATATAATTGGCTGCTCCCATGTTCGGGACATAGATATTTACAATTGTTAGATCTTCTTGTTGGATAGACCCTTTAAGTAGGATACAGTGTCCTTCCTCATCTCTTATTACAGTCTTTGTTTTAAAATCTAATTTGTCTGATATAAGGATTGCCACCCCAGCTTTCTTTTGGTGTCCATTAGCATGGTAAATGGTTTTCCACCCCCTCACTTTCAATCTGGGGGTGTCTTTGGGTCTAAAATGAGTCTCTTGCAGACAGCATATTGATGGGTCTTGTTTTTTAATCCAATCTGATAGCCTGTGTCTTTTGATTGGGGCATTGAGCCCATTTACATTCAGGGTAACTATTGAAAGGTATGAATTTAGTGCCATTATATTGCCTGTAAGGTGACTGTTACTGTATATTGTCTGTGTTCCTTTCTGATCTATGCTGCTTTTAGGCTCTCTCTTTGCTTAGAGGACCCCTTTCAATATTTCTTGGAGGGCTGGTTTTGTGTTTGCAAATTCCTTTAGTTTTTGTTTGTCCTGGAAGCTTTTTATCTCTCCTTCCATTTTCAATGAGAGCCTAGCTGGATATAGTATTCTTGGCTGCATATTTTTCTCATTTAGTGCTCTGAAGATATCATTCCAGTCCTTTCTGGCCTGCCAGGTCTCTGTGGATAAGTCTGTTGCCAGTCTAATATTTCTACCATTGTAGGTTACATATCTCTTCTCCCGAGCTGCTTTCAGGATTTTCTCTTTGTGTCTGAGACTCGTAAGTTTTACTATTAGATGTCGGGGTGTTGACCTATTTTTATTGATTTTGAGAGGGGTTCTCTGTGCCTCCTGGATTTTGATGCCTGTTTCCTTCCTCACATTAGGGAAGTTCTCTGCTATTATTTGCTTCAATATACCTTCTGCCCCTCTCTCTCTTTCTTCTTCTTCTGGGATCCCAATTATTCTAATGTTGTTTCGTCTTATTGTATCGCTTATCTCTCAAATTCTGCCCTCGTGATCCTGTAGTTGTTTCTCTCTCTTTTTCTCAGCCTCTTTATTTTCCATCATTTGGTCTTCTATATTACTGATTCTCTCTTCTGCCTCATTTATCCTAGCAGTTAGTGCCCCCATTTTTTATTGCACCTCATTAATAGCCTTTTTGATTTTGACTTGGTTAGATTTTAGTTCTTTTATTTCTCCAGAAAGGGTTTCTCTAATAACTTCCACGCTATTTTCAAGCCCAGCTAGTATCTTTAAAGTCATGATTCTGAACTCTAGGTCTGACATTGTACTAATGTCCGTATTGAGTAGGTCCCTGGCAGACGGTAGTATCTCTTGTTCTTTTTGCTGAGGTGATTTTTTTCATCTTGTCATTTTGTCCAGAGGAGAATAGATGAATGAGAGAACAAAATGCTAACAGGTTAACGTCCCCAGCAAATATACTCTATACAAATCAGAAAAGACCTGAAACCAGGGGAAAGGAAAGGGAAAGAAAGAAAAAAGAAAGAGAAAAGAAAGAAAGAAAAAAAAACAAAAAGAAAAAGATTAAAAACAAAAACAGAACAATACAAAAAAACCCAAATATGATCAAATATGACCAGGCTAGTGCATAGATCAGTGCCACACACTAGATCTTGGGCGTATTTTGGTCTGTTAGAAAAAAGTGTCTCCTAAAATTTTAAAGGAAGAAAGACATATATGTACAAAATAAGGGTTGATACAATGAAGGGATGGAAGATGACTGTAAAGATGAAAATTATAAAAGATTTTATAAAAGGAATTGATACCATAAGAAGTTGTTTGAAAAAAGAAAAAAGAAGATTTAAAAAAAAAAGGGAGAGAACGTGATCAGGCAGGAGACTAGAACAAAGTCATACACTAGTGATTTAGGGTATATTTTGATCTGTTAGAAGAAACTGTATCTCAAAATTTTAAAGAGAGAATTTACATATATATGCCAAATTAAGAGTAACTACTATGAAGGGATAAAATATGACTCTAAAAATGAAAAATAAAAAATGTTTTTTTAAAAAAAGGGATTGATAAGATGGTTGAAAAAGGGAAAAAGAGAAATTAAAAAAAAAACAGTTAAAAAATTAAGTTTGAAAAACTAATGAATCATGGTAAAAAAAGCCATGAATTCTATGTGCAGTGTTCCCCTACCGCTGGAGTTGTCCCGTTCTCCTTGATCTGTAAACTTGGTCTTGGCTTGCTGGCTGTTCATGCTGATCTTCTGGGGGAGGGGCCTGTTGCCGTGGTTCCCAAATGCCTTTGCCGGAGGCAGAATTGCCCCGCCCTTGTCGGTCAGGGCTAAGCAAGCTGCTCGGGTTTGCTCTCAGGAGCTTTTGTTCCCTGCAAGCTTTGGGTACAGCTTTGGGGGACGAGAGTGAAAATGGCGGCTTCCCAATCTCCGCCCCAGAGGAGGCAAGAACTCGGGGCTCCGCTCCTCAGTGTGCCCCCAGAGTAAAGCAGCCAGTCACTCCCGTGTCCCCGGTCTCCGGCCCAATCCCTGCTCACCCGGCCTGTGACCGATTGTTTCTATCTCTGGCACCCGACCCCGTGTGGAGTCTCCAAACCCAGCAGATCCCTGCGGTGCACTCCCGCGCTGCTCCTCCCAGGGGGAGGAAGGGGAGTCTCCCCAGCTCTGCTGCTCGTTGGGTCCCTGCTGGAGGCGCAGTGGCCCAACTGGGCCGCGGATCACAGTTTATGGCAACTCCGAGCTGAGAGCCCGCGCCTCGGCTCAGTCTCTGCAGCTGGCTTCCCCGCTCCGATACCTGGGAGCTCTGCCGCACTCAGGCACCCCCGGTCTTTCTGTGACCCCGAGGGGCCTGAGACCACACTGTCCCGCGAGGGTTCCACCTCCCGCTTAGCCACTGGAGCGACGTCCCTCAGCGGAGCCAACTTCTAAAAGTTCCGATTTTGTGCCCCGCGGCTCTAGCACTTACCAGAAGCAGCCGACGGAGGCCCCCTCCCCCGCCGTCTATCCTCCCGAATATCGCCTCAGATTCACTTCTCCGCACGTCCTACCTTCCAGAAAGTGATCGCTTTTCTGTTCAGAGAGTTGTTGCTACTCTCCTTTTCAATCTCCTGTTGAGTTCATAGGTGTTCAGAATGGTTTGATCCCTATTCAGCTGAATTCCTGAGACCAGATGAAATCCAAGTCTCCTATTCCTCCACCATCTTGCTCCGCCCAAGCAGAAATATCATTTTTTATGTAAGAATGTCAGCAATCTGGCAAAAGACTTTTAAAAGGAAGTCTAGTCTGTTAAAATGTCCCAGTATGGGACAAATGTGGTATTTTTCCAATATAGTCAGTTGGAAAGGAAACAGCTACAAACATTTTAAAGGATCTGATGCAGCCCTGAGCCATCAGAGCAGGATACTTCCAGAAATCTTTGCAGCTAGGTTTCTTGAGTAGCAGAAACATTCACATAGCAACTAGTGAGCTGCAGAGGGATATGAGGTAGCCAAAAGGTATAATGATTACTTAGGTGGGGGAAAAAGAACTCCTATGATTGCCTTGCTACACATACTCACAAAGCAGAAATGCCTTCATAGAAAACATATTGAGGATCTAAATACAAATCTAGCTTTGACATGTTCCATCATGCTTGTTATAGGGCTCACAATATGAATTCATCTTTATCCCCCATTTGTTTGGTATGGTTGTTGATGACAAATCCATTTGGGATGACCTATATTCATAGGTGGATGGTATATGGGACCCACTGAATATCTTTCCAGTCCTACCTCTTTGGAACTTGACACCCTGCCCACAAAAGTGGACCCCTCTTATCTTTATTCATGGTGTATATCCCCTACCTTCAGACCATAACTGATTACATCAGAACCAGGCACCTGACCCAAGTTGGATTGATCTCATTCTCTCTCTTCAGACTTTGATATTAAATTAGCTTAGAATTTACATATGGCAAAGTTTATACAAGCCACTTGAATAGTGATGTTGGAGGACAGAGGTGTTGGATTGCTTCATTTTCTTAAATGGCAAAGGAATTTAGAATTAAAAATAATGAAATAAAAGAGAGAGTTCTGGAACAATTATATATGATTTTGTGACAAATTCTCATTTCTTCCCACCCACTGATACCATGAAGAGAACAATGAAACACTGATGTCTGTTTCATTAATAATAAGAGCAATAATTTTTTGGTCATAAAATGCAGCAAAATGGTTTATTGTTAAATATATTTTTTATTATTATTAACATATAATGTATTATTTGTTTCAGGGGTATAGGTCTGTGATTCATCAGTCTTACACAATACATAGCACTCACCACAACACATACCCTCCCCAATGTCTATCACCCAGCCACCCCATCCCTCCCACCCCCTCCACTCCAGCAACCCTCAGTTTGTTTCCTGACATTAAGAGTCTCTTATGGCTTGTCTCCCTCTCTGGTTTCATCTTGTTTCATTTTTCCTCTCTTCCCCTATGATCCTCTGCCTTGTTTCTCAAATTCCACATATCAGTGAGATCATATGATAATTGTCTTTCTCTGATTGACTTATTTCGCTTAGCATAATACTATCTAGTTCCATCCACATCGTCGCAATTGGCAAGATTCCATTTTTGATGGCTGCATAATATTCCATTGTGTGTGTGTGTGTGTGTGTGTGTGTGTGTGTGTGTGTGTGTGTGTGTCTATGTGTATCTTATTTATTCATTCATCTGTCAATGGACATTTGGGTCCTTTCAGAGTTTGGCTATTGTGGACATTGCTGCTATAAACATCGGGGTGCAGGTGCCCCTTCAGATTATTATATTTGTGCCTTTGGGGTAAATACCCAGTAGTGCAATTGCTGGGTCATAGGGTAGCTCTATTTTCAACTTTTTGAGGAGCTCTATATTCCAGAGTGGCTGCGCCAGCTTGCATTCCCACTAACAGTGTAGGAGGGTTCCCCTTTCTCTGCATCCTCGCCAACATCTGTCGTTTCCTGACTTGTTAATTTTAGCCATTCTGACTGGTGTGAGGTTACCACACCAGTCAATGAGGTATCTCATTGAAGTTTTGATTTGTATTTCCCTAATGCCAAGTGATGTTGAGCATTTCTTCATGTGTCTATTGGCCATTTGGATGTCTTCTTCACATGAAATGTCTGTTCATGTCTTCTGCCCATTTCTTGACTGGATTATTTGTTTTTTGGTTGTTGAGTTTTATAAGTTCTTTATTGATTTTGGATACTAGCCCTTTATCTGATATGTCATTTGCAAATATCTTCTCCCATTCTGTCGGGTGTCTTTTGGTTTTGTTGACTGTTTCCTTTGCTGTGCAAAAGCTTTTTATCTTGATGAAGTCCCAATAGTTCATTTTTGCCCTTGCTTCCCTTGCCTTTGGAGATGTGTCTAGCAAGAAGTTGCTGTGGCTGAGGTCAAAGAGGTTGCTGCTGTGTTCTTCTCAAGGATTTTGATGGATTCTTTCTTACATTTAGGTCTTTCATCAATTTTGGGTCTATTTTTGTGTATGATGTAAGGAAATGGTCCAGTTTCATTCTTCTGAATGTGGTTGTCCAATTTTCCCAACACCATTTGTTGAAGAGACTGTCTTTTTTTTCATTGGACATTCTTTCCTGCTTTGTCAAAGATGAGTTGACCATAGAGTTGAGGGTCAATTTCTAGGCTCTCTATTCTGTTACATTGATCTATGTGTCTGTTTTTGTGCCAGTACCATATTGTCTTGATGATGACAGCTTTGTAATAGAGCTTGAAGTCCAGAATTGTGATGCTGCCAGCTTTCGCTTTCTTTTTCAACATTCCTGTGGCTATTTGGGGTCTTTTCTGGTTCCATACAAATTTTAGGATTATTTGTTCCATTTCTTTGAAAAAAGTTGATGGTATTTTGATAGGGATTGCATTAAATGTGTAGATTGGTCTAGGTAGCATAGACATTTTAACAATATTTTTTCTTCCAATCCATGAGCATGGAATGTTTTTCCATTTCTTTCTGTCTTCCTCAATTTCTTTCATGAGTATTCTATAGTTTTCTGAGTACAGATTCTTTGCCTCTTTGGTTAGATTTATTCCCAGGTATCTTATGGTTTTGGGTGCAATTGCAAATGGGATCAACTTCTTAATTTCTCTTTCTTCTGTCTTGTTGTAGGTGTATAGAAATGCAAATGATTTCTGTGCATTGATTTTATATCCTGCCACTTTATTGAATTCCTGTGTGAGTTCTAACAGTTTTGGGGTGAGTCTTTTGGGTTTTCCACATAAAGTATCATATCATCTGCAAAGAGTAAGAGTTTGGCTACTTCTTTGCTGATTAGGATGCCTTTTATTTCTTTTTGTTGTGTGATTGCTGAGGCTAGGATCTAGTACTATGTTGAATAGCAGTGGTGATAGTGGACATCCCTGCCGTGTTCCGGAACTTAGGGGAAAATCTCTCAGTTTTTTCCCCATTGAGAATGATATTCGTTGTGGGTTTTTCATAGATGGCTTTTATGATAGTGAGGTATGTACCCTCTATCCCTACACTGTAAAGAGTTTTAATCAAGAAAGGATGCTGTACTTGTCAAATGCTTTTTCTGCATCTATGAAGAGTATAATATCGTTCTTGTCCTTTCTTTTATTAATGTAGTGTATCACATTGATAGACTTGCTGATGTTGAACCAACCTTGCAGCCCAAGAATAAAGCCCACTTGGTCGTGATGAATAATCCTTTTTTTTTAAAGATTTTATTTATTTGAGAGAGAGAATGAGAGAGAGAGAGAGCACATCAGAGGGGATAGGGTCAGAGGGAGAAGCAGACTCCCTGCCGAGCAGGGAGTCCGATGCGGGACTCGATCCTGGGACTCCAGGATCATGACCTGAGCCGAAGGCAGTCGCTTAACCAACTGAGCCACCCAGGCGCCTGGTGAATAATCCTTTTAATGTACTGTTGGATCCTATTGGCTAGTATTTTGGTGAGAACTTCTGCATCCATGTTCATCAAGGATATTGGTCTGTAATTCTCCTTTTTAGCGGGGTCTTTTTCTGGTTTTGGGATCAAAGTAATGCTGGCCTCATAAAATGAGTTTGGAAGTTTTCCTTCCATTTCTATTTTTTGGAACAGTTTCAGAAGAATAGGTATTAATTCTTCTTTAAATGTTTGGTAGAATTCCCCTGGGAAGCCATCTGGCCCTGGGCTCTTGTTTGTTGAGAGATTGTTAAATATATTCTTGATATACCTTAATGAGAAAAAAGAATGGTTCTGGCTCTCATGGCTGGAACTGTGAGTCACTACATCATCATCCAGTAACACCTCACTGGGGCTCCCTGAGATGTTTGGGCAGAGGACAAGGCCAATGGCCTACTGTGCATTATGAAGTGTCCTACTCCGAACTCCTCTCCAGAGTCCAGGGATGAATAACATGTTTCAAGAGGTTCTTTACCTTCGCTGGCCTCACCTAACTTCAACTCCCTTTTTTCTATATTTAGTTTTGATGCTAAATCAATCAATCAATCAATCAAACAAACCTTGGAAAATAAACTCAATGAAAAGAGTAAAAAGAACAGAATTTCTCTCTAAATAACATGTATTCCATGATCTTCTGCTGAGTTCTCCTTGGCATTATATCACAGTGCTTCTCAAACTTTAATGTGTACACAAATCAACTGAGGATTTTGTTAAAAATCAGACTCATTGGGGCGCCTGGGTGGCTCAGTTGGTTAGGCAACTGCCTTCGGCTCAGGTCATGATCCCAGGGTCCTGGGATCGAGCCCCGCATCGGGCTCCCTGCTCGGCGGGAAGCCTGCTTCTCCCTCTCCCACTCCCCCTGCTTGTGTTCCCTCTCTCTCTGTCTCTCTCTCTCTCTCTCTCTGTCAATTAAATAAATAAAATCTTTAAAAAAAAATCAGACTCATTGATTTCATATGTCTTGAGTGTGTCGGAGATTTATCTGCAGTTCCAGGAAGCACCCAGGTGGTGCCAATAGCCCTCACTTTAGGTATCGAGTTTTTAAGCTCTAGTGAGAAGACACTGGCAAATACCTCCGCCCAAGTTAGGAAAATGCTCCAGATTATACTACCCAAATGAGAAAAAAAAGAAACTGAGAGGGGTTCTTAAAAGGAAGAATCACAAGTGCTATTAAAAGAGAACTCAGGACACAGATATAAGAGTAGTCAACTTTTTCTCAGTCCTGTGGCTCCTTGGCATTCTGGGTTTTGACAAACATCTTAACTCTAGTTCCAGAGTGAAGAAAAGGGGAAAAGGAGGTTTGATTTCCTTATGGTCATTCCTACATAGATTTTTTTCAATAGTGATAGTTAAATAGTTAATAGTTGAATAGTTAAATTTATTTCTATGTATATTACCAAATTTAATCCTGAAGCAACCTAATAAAATAGGTACTATTATTTTCTCCTTTATAGAGGAGGAACTTGAGTCAGATGAGTATTTGCCCAAAGTCACAAAATTAATAAGTGGGAAAGCCAGGATTTAAACAAGGATTTTTAGATACTTATTCTCAACCTCTGTGATATCCTATTAGATTTTAAATCAGTGTAAGAATTTTAAATAAATAAAGCTATTGTTCAAGTCTTACTGAAAACTGTCTTTCATTTTTAAAAACTTGGGTGTTTGATTTAGAATTTGCTGTCTTAATCAGAAGGAAAATTTGATTAACACCCTTTGGCCTTCTGGCTTTATATTTTGTATCCTCTGTTCTCCATGTAAAGGCCAGATTGAGAATTGAGTAGCAGAAGGAGATGAAACCAGAATAAAATAAATAGAAACCATTTCACTGGTAACAGTGTTCTTGTATCCCCTTTTAGAAGAAGAGATTTTGAAAGGGTTATTTTATCACCATCTGTGAGAAATTCAGTTTCAATTACAGAAAAAAAAATTGAAAATAATTTATGGAGCAAATTTTGCTCTAAACTGTGACAAAGTTGTTTTTTTTTTTTAACAGAAGGATGTGAAAACTGGTAGAACAAATCATCTCTTTTCTATGAAGTAAACTTGATGTCACTGAAGAAAGCTGAGGCTCCCAATGGACTCTGGGAGAGGAGAAAAATACACTCCCATGTAAGTCTCAGCCCCAGAGATTTTACTTCTTAAAATTTACTTGCATAATTACAAAATTCTATAGCAGTTGAATGCCATTCCTCTTAGCCAGACAGCTGTCTCTCACATTTTCTTCCCTATGGAGCCAATATTTATTTCTACCAGAAAACTCTAGACCACAGTCATTTGACACTTCTAGTTTATCTTCGTTAGCTGAAAAGGTTAATTTAATGCTTTCTCTACTGCATATTACAAATAGTTTTGAGAGCAGTAGCTTCGTTTAAGGAAAAAGTTTCAGAACATGACATTCTATTCACTTGGATTCCTAGGCCATCACAAGGTTTGCCCTCATAAGCAAACACGAAGCTTCTGCCTCATGTTGAAATGCATTGCCTCATTACGTTTTGGATATGGCCATCACAACCATGGCCTAGATCCCCTTCCAGATTTAAGACTCATTCCCCAGCTGCTGGGCATGTTAGAGGCTGAGGGCTTACACCTGAGCCTTCTCTGAAACTTCTATAAAAGTGAGCTGCCTCAATCAGGGTCTTACCTCATGCATGGAATAGTAGACGTGAGGAGATGGAAGCCCAGCTTCCTTGCTTCTTTTTGGGCACCTGAATGTCCATTCCACATCCAAGATGCTCCATGGGACCAGTGGAGGCTACAGTTGCAAATGTATCACAGTTCAACCTCTCTCTGCCCATTCCAGCTTTTCTGTTTCCTCACAAGTGTGGTTCCCAAGAACATTCACCAACAAAGCTCCTGTGTGGAGATTTCAGAGACTCAGTCTCGGATCCCAACTTGCACCATCGCCAGTGCCCTGGGACACTTGGCCCCACTACAAAGACATCATTCCCTCATTCATAAGTCCCTCCATTCATTAATTCATCAAATGTTTTTCAAGTTTCTACTATGCCGGGCATAGTATTAATTGCTGGGGATATGATGGTAAATAAGACAGATGTGATGCCTGACTGTATGGGGATACTGATGGGTTTATAAGAAAAGAAGCAGGTAGTTATACTAAATTGAAATATTTGCTACAATAGGAGAAATCCAAGGAGGGAGGACCGAAGTGGTTTTCAGAGATTAAATTATTATGTCACCCCACAAGCAGTGTACAAGAGTTTCAGCTCTTTCAAATCCTCACTAACATTTTGTATGATCAGTCTTTTTAATTTTAGCTCTTCTGACAGGTGTGTTGTGGTATCTTATGTGGTTTCAATTTGCATTTCCTTAAATATTAATTGCTTTTAAGATTTTATAAGAAATTTAGTTATGATGAGTCTTGGTTAGTTATGAGTTTTCTTAATTTCAATTTTCTAAATTTAATTATGATGAGTCTTGGTTTAGTTATGATGAGTTTTCTTAATGTGTCATATGCTTGGCATTTATTAAAGTTTTGGATCTGTAGGTTTATAGTTTTGATCAAGTTCGGAAAAATTTCCAGTATTGTTTCTTCAGATATGTTTTTGTCCCATTCTTCTCTCTCTCTCCTCTCATTCGGAGTTCAAATGCATGTATACTTGGTCCCAAAGCTCTGTGGTGTTCTGCTCATTCTTTTTGATTGTCTTTTCTCTGTATTTCATTTTCAATAGTTGCTATTGCTGTGTCTTCAGGTTCATCACTTTTCTTCTGCAACATGTGTTTTGCCATTAATCCCATCCAGTGTATTTTTCATCTCTGACATTGTAGTTTTCATCTGTAGAAAGAAGTTCTATTTGGGTCTTTTTAAAAATATGTTTTATGTCTCTACTTAACATATTCAGCCTTCCCTCTACTTCGTCAGTATATAGAATGCAGTTATAATTACCTTTCTGACATCCTTTGTTAATTTTAATGTTGGTGTCAGTTCAGGTTCCATTTCAGTTGACTGATATTTCTCCTCATTATGGATCACATTTTCCTGCTTCTTTGCATGCTTGGTAACTCTATTGTATGCCAGAAGTTGTGACTTTGATCTTGTTGGATGCTGGAATCCCTATAAATATTCTTGAGCTTTGTTCTGGGATATGGTTAAATTGTAAGTTTTGGTCTTCCTTTTATCATTTGTTAGGCCAATATAGAGCAGTGTTTGGTCTAGGTCTAATTATTCACTGCTACTGAGGAAGAACCTTGTGATTATTCTACACAATGCTCCATGAATTATGAGTTTTTCCAGTCTGGCTAGTAGAAAAAGGCACTATTCCTGGCCCCATATGAGCTCCAACTACTATTCCCCAATTCTTCTGAGTAGTTATTCACTTGGCTTCAGGTAGTTTTTCTACATGCACGCACTGGTCACTACTCAGATGAATACTTGAAAGGGATACTCTATATATCTCTGGAGCTCTCCCTCCGTGCTCTCTACTCTCTGGTACTCTGTTCTGTGTACTCTAACCACTGTGATCTCCCTCAACTTTGTCTCCTTAGCACGGGAAGTCTGCTGAGTTACACTTAGGTTCTCCTTTCCCAGCTGAGACCTAGAAACACTTTCAAGGCATTAAACTTATAATTGCAATTGTAGGGCCCACTTCATTTGTGTCCCATCTCCTAGGCTTTGTGCCTCCTTTTGCCTAGTGTCCAGTGTCTTAAAAAGTATTGTTTCATTTTTTCCTATTTTTTATGTTATTATTTCAGGAACGAGGGTAAATTTGTTCCCAATACCTCCAGCTTGTCTGGGATATAGCAAGATTTTATTTTTTATTTTATTTTTTAATTTTTTTATTGTTATGTTAATCACCATACATTACATCATTAATTTTTGATGTAGTGTTCCATGATTCATTGTTTGTGCATAACACCCAGTGCTCCACGCAGAACGTGCCCTCTTTAATACCCATCACCAGGCTAACCCAGCCCCCCACCCCCCTCTCCTCTAGAACCCTCAGTTTGTTTTTCAGAGTCCATCGTCTCTCATGGTTCATCACCCCCTCCGACTTACTCCCCTTCATTCTTCCCCTCCTGCTATCTTCTTCTTTTTTTTTCTTAACATATATTGCATTATTTGTTTCAGAAGTACAGATCTGTGATTCAACAGTCTTGCACAATTCACAGCGCTCACATAACACATACCCTCCCCAATGTCTATCACCCAGCCACCCCATCCCTCCCACCCCCCACCACTCCAGCAACCCTCAGTTTGTTTCCTGAGGTTAAAAATTCCTCATATCAGCAAGGGCATATGATACATGTCTTTCTCTGATTGACTTATTTCACTCAGCATAACACCCTCCAGTTCCATCCATGTCATTGCAAATGGCAAGATCTCATTCCTTTTGATGGCTGCATAATATTCCATTGTGTATATATACCACCTCTTCTTTATCCATTCATCTGTCGATGGACATCTTGGCTCTTTCCACAGTTTGGCTCTTGTGGACATTGCTGCTATAAACATTGGGGTGCATGTACCCCTTCGGATCCCTACATTTGTATCTTTGGGGTAAATACCCAGTAGTGCAATTGCTGGATCGTATGGTAGCTCTATTTTCAACTGTTTGAGGAACCTCCATACTGTTTTCCAGAGTGGTTGCACCAGCTTATAGCAAGATTTTAAACAGAGACTGACTTGGTGGATTTTGAGAAACACCCAGTCTACAGTATGGGGAATGCTGAACTAAAGCAAACCTGGAGACAGGCAGAGAGTCAAATGAAGAAGCTTTAGCACAGGTTAGGTGAGATATCCTAATACGCAGTAGACTGTATCATCCTGCTTTGCCAATTACCGTCAAAGAGGAATCATGATAGTCACCATTGTGTAGAGAGGAGAAAGAATGGTGTGTGTGTGTGTGTGTGTGTGTGTGTGTGTGTGTGTGTAAGGATTGATAGGTAGTATATAAAAATACAAAGAAAGGAGTCAACTTTCCAGTCCATCTCCAGTGCAACATGGTGTGAGGCATCTCATGGATTAACTTTATGTTGCAAAAATATATCAAAGCATTATTCTGCATGTTAGTATATTTCCTCCCTCCTCAGCTTGCTCACTATTTCTCAGTCACCTTTCCCCATAACAAGCAATTGAAAAAAAGAACACTCAGAGAATATTTCAAATATATACAGAGAATGAGTTTTTCATTCTCCAAAGATTAGATGAGGCTAAGAAAGGTGGTGCATAGAAGGTATGTACGGGGGAGGGAGGTGTTGCTGTGTGTGACTCAAACTGAGGAGGAAGCAGAGAAACAACCATGTTCCTGGAAGGGGGCTCATGAATCAGAATCTTCTCTTGCAAGAATCAGGGAGAAAGTGTTATGGACTTCAGCTGTCCCAGAGCATGGAGTTCCACTGAACCAATGCCTGTGAACAATAATGCTAACCAACTGCCACGTCTGACATCCCAGAACAAAGGGTAGGAAAATGTGGGCAACTTATGTGGAATTGGAGTGGTAAAGAAAACACCTTGTCTCATATCAGAGTTGGAGGAATAAATGAGAACCAGCTGGACCTTCCTCCATAAGCCACACTACCTCTGTGTGTTACTTGTGTTACTACTTGTTTCTCCTCTCTTGGTAATAACCTCTTTCCTCTCTTTGAGACACTTCATAGCTTTTCTGACTTTCCCCATTGCCTTTACTATCAAAAATTGCTCACAGGATGAAAAATTAATGACTGATAATGCAGTTATACTAACTAGACTACTAAAGCAATATAGAAGAAGAAGAGTTAATAAAGAAGATCATCGTTACTGAACTAGGAAAACATAACAACCTGAAACTAATGTAACATTGTATGCCAACTATACTTTAATAAAATAATGATAATAATTGATCAAAAAAATCCCCAGGTAGTTTTCTGTCTATAGTTAATGTATTTACATGTGATGTCCCCCAGAAACAGATTCTGAGTTCTACTTTCCTTGATCTACAGCATCTTTCCACTGTAGTAAAAGGTCCCACACATGAAAGTTCTTACTAAATGTTGACTGACAGACACTTATGGAGTGACTAAAATGAGGTGATTAAAATCTCTAAGTTCCATTTTACCTCTATAAAATTATTCATTTAACTACTTCAGTCCATTGTGCTTTCAGAAACCAAATATATGCACAGACCTTAAAGTATGAAACCTTGGTCCCAGGATCTGAAAAAAACCACTACGTATACTAACACATACATAGGCATACTAACATATGCCTCCACCCCAGTTCCCTGCCCTGGAAGGCAGAGCTTTTAATATTATTAAAGCTAACCTTGTTAAAATAAGGGGAAGCTACTTAAAGCTCTGGCGTCAGACTGGTAGGAGTCTGTGCAGTCCATTGGCAGATTCTTTACCCGAGAAGAATATACATATGCATCATGTTAGGTATAAGTATAAAACCAAAGGCAGACAAAGTATTTTGCCCATTTATCATCCAAGCCATTTGTAGCACTTCTGAAAAGGTCTCTCAGACCTGGCAATGCCCACTGTGGCCCAGGGCCCTCATAGTCCTTGTCTAGTCAAGACTCACCATATGTCCTCCACTGGGTCTCACCAGAGATACATCCACTCCACTGAGCCTATGAACAATAGTGCCAAAGAACAACACTTCTCATGGCCTTAGGTTAAATTATGCAGGCAGAATGCCCAGTAGATTGGTATCTAAAGTTAACTTTTGAATCCTTCTTACAAACAACAGAGGATAACATTATTACTCTATTTTAGGTATTGCATTAAGCACTTCACAAACATCACTTTATTTCCACAGAAACTCTCTGAGTTAGGTAACTCAGAGAAACTGAAACTTAAAGTTTAGTGATATGTCTGGCATCACAGACCTAAGTAACACCTTGTCTCATATCAGAGTTGGAGGAATAAATAGAGTAGGTCTGGAGATTGAGCCTTTGACTTCTATGACTCTTTATAGCTAGCAGGAATTTCTATTGGGAAGTCACCTTTGGTTATGATTCTACATTCCAGCCTCTTCCCATGCACATCACATCACCCCCAGGTCAAGTTTAAATTTAATCAAATAGTAATTCTCCTCACTAAATATTAAATATTCCCTTTTTTAAAAAGTTGATGTTCTTTCTTCTACTAAATTAAAATTTCAAGAAAAAATTATAGGGTCAAGAATAGGAGGAGATCAGATGTCAAATTAATAACTTCTTTAACAAACAATTAGAAAAATTAAAGAGGTCTAGTCAATTTAGATTAAGAAAACATTGCTGGGTACCTGCCCCTTGTCAGGCATTCTGCTTGGACATGAATTGCAAGACTGCCTTTGTCTTTGGACATTAAATACCTTGCTTAAGAGTTCTTTTATATCATAAAATACAGGATAGGTATCATAACTTTTCTACTTATTTTTTTTGTAGCTTAATAACTGATAATCTCAGCTGACTTCACTGAGTTAAACCATTTTCAACAATTTCTTTACAGAGAGTGATTGTGAAAATGAGCAGTTTTCCACAATATCAGAGAGAGATTCAGCTGAGAAGCATCCATTACATTAACAGAATTTATATGATTCAATTTTAATGCCATTAAAAGGTTAAATCTGAAAGGTTTTACTAAATGTTATTTCCTTTCAAAGAAGTTGTTTCTGTCAAAGATAACGAGTTATAGAACTCAGAAATGATCATTTTCTCCTCCTTTAATCTATATTCATTATTTTATATATATATATCTTTAATTACCTTATTTGGTAGGCAGTCTCTACAGTTAAAAGGAATATATATAATCTCCCAACTTGGAACAATTGTAGGTGGGGTTTTGTTATTGTTGATTTATTGATTTAGATAGATAGATAGATAGATAGATAGATAGACAGACAGACAGACAGATAGCTAGCTAGCTAGATTTTAACTGTAGAGACTGCCTACCAAGTGAGGTAATTAAAGGCATAGACTCCTTTTTAAGAAGAGATATTTTCCACTTAAATAAATGTCTTCCATGGCAAAGTGTGTTCTCTGAATAAGAGAAGGCAACCTCACAGAAGCGTTACCATGGACTCTCAGTGATAGATATCTCCAGTGGTGTTTTGTCAAGCAAACTGGGACATAATGAGAGTAATAGAATAAAAGCTTAAGTTTGAACATAGCCCAATCTGCCAGTTCTCTGTTAGCCCAATCCCCCCCACTCCCACGCTCTGCATCAGTCAGATTGATTCCTGCTGTCTGAAGCTGGAGGTGGCTTCTTTGGTTAATTCAGATTCATCATGGGTATCTCCGTTCTTTTTTTGAAACTACTTGTATAAATAGACCAGGATAATGAGTAAAGGAGAAAACAAACAAACAACCTTCTGTTATAGTTTGATTCTCATTCCCAAATACACAGTCATGGCCTTATTCTTACAAAAGATGGGCAGATCTGGGATGGCACCCCACTTAGGAAAATGGCCACCTGACACTAGTTGGAGAAATGACAAATCTTGAAAGTTTTACAAATAACAAATCAAGATTTTTTTTTTTTTTAAGTCTGGATTTTGATTTCTATTGGAGGCACACAGAAGAACAGTACCATGATGTGCAGGGTTATTAACCCAGTGCATCTAACTGCCAGAAAGTTGAAATCTCACCTCACTGCTTGCAGCCGGCAGGACTTCTGGCAACCTGCAGCTGTTTTAAGTGCAGGCAGAATGGAGTTGCACAGCCAGCCTCTCCACATGGGGCGAGCAAAGGGCTGTGGGGAGGTAGAGTGCAGAATGTAAGGGCTTCAGGAAATGAGCTCTAGCTCTAGCTCTCCTTTGTGGAATCAACATCTAATTTACATATAGAATCAATACCTACCAGTGAGTTAGATGCTCACAGTACAAAAACACTGGAGAGTAATGAGCAATGTCAATGATGAAGAATTCTGAAGTATTATGAGGGATAGTTTATAAGTTTGTTGTTTTTGGAGGCAGTACATTTATAAGATGCATGATAATTAAAGAAGAGAGTTTAAACGCAGTAGGCATGTATCATGTTCCTCAGTTTTGCTCTGCAAAACTCAGCCTCAAAATACAACTAGCATGTCTTTCTTTCTCATATGCCTACAGGTAGACTGGGTTATCTCTGCTTCTGTCTAGAGTTTGGGGGTGGGCATTTTCTTATCTGAGGCATCTTCTCTTAGCAGAGGATGGAAGCACCTTGATGAGAGATGCCACCTGAAGCCTTGGCTTGGATCTGGCATATAACCACTTTTTTTGTTTAATTAAAAATTTTGTTATTATTGAAATATAGTTGGCATACAGTGTTATATTAGTTTCAGGTGTATGTACAACATAGTGATTCAACAATTCTATACATTATTCAATGCTTAACACGATAAATGTCATCAACTGTCACCATACAACATCATTATAATATTATTAACTATATTCCCTATGCTGTACTTTTCATCTCTGTGGTTTACTTATAACTGAAAGCCTGTACCCCTTAATCCCCTTAATACTCCTCTTAATGCCCTTGTTGCCCATCCCCTCACCTCCCCTCTGACAACCACCAGTTTGTAGTCATGAGTCTTTGTTTTTTGTTTGTTTGTTTGTTCATTTGTTTTGTTTTTTAGATTCCACATATAAGTGAAATCATATGGTATTTGTCTCTCTCTGTCTGACTTATTTCACTTAGTAAAATACCCTCTAGGTTCATCCATGTTGTTGCAAGATGCCTTTTTCTTTGGCTGAGTAATATTCCATTCTATATATACCACATCTTTTACATCCATTCATCTATCAAGGGGCATTTAGGTTGCTTCCATAGCTTGGCTATGGTAAATAATGCTGCAATAAACATAGGGGTGATATATCTTTTGAAATTAGTTTTTTCATTTTCTTCGAGTAGATACCCAGTAGTAGAATTACTGGATCATACGATAGTTCTATTTTTATTTTTTTAAGGACTCTCTATACTGTTTTCCATAGTGGTCGCACCAATTTACATTCCCGCCAACAGTGCACGGCAGGGGGAGGGGGGAGTGTCTTCTCAGACAAGGTAAACAAAAGCAAAAATAAAGTATTAGGACTCCACCCAACTGAAAAGCTTCTGCACAGTGAAGGAAACCATCAGCAAAATTAAAAGGCAACCCACTGAATGGCAGAAGATATTTGCAAATAATATATCTGAAAAGGGGTCAATATCCAAAATATATAAAGAACTCATACAACTCAACACCAAAGAAACAAAAAATCTGATTTAAAAAAATGCGCAGAAGTCTTGAATAGACATTTTTTCAAAGAAGACATTCAAATGGCCAACAGACACATGAAAAGATGCTCAACATCATTAATCATCAGGCAAATACAAATCAAAACCACAATGAGATATCACCTCACACCAGTCAGAATGACTAACATCAAAACCACAATCATGTCTTTCCACATTCCTCTGGCCAAGCTCAGGTCCAATTCCATAGAAATATTTGCTTCTTCATGGAGATGGGGGAAAGAGAATGACTATTTTCTGAACAAAGAGGTAATCCAACACATCTTCCCCCCCCCATAATTCAGAAAATGACAGTAATTAAGAGTGACAAAAATAAAAATTACTGGTTAAACTATCATCCAGAGATCACCAGTATTAATCTTTGGTGTACAGTCCTCCCGTTTTTTTCTTTCTGGGCACAAAGTGAAGTGAGTGGTGGGAAGGCATTAGTAAAGGAGTCCTGGGGAGGGACGAAGGGGAGAGCCTAGGGTAGTTCCCACAGTGTAGTGGGATATTAGTTAAAACAGTCTGTTTCTGGGCCTAAGCTCACGCTAAGTGGCTACAGAATGGTGGCTGTATTCATTAGCCATTCTGAACCCCAGTTTTCATCTGTAAAATGGGGCTAACAACTGTGTCTACCTCATGTGTAGGCATGAAGATTAAATGAGTTATTAAATGTAGATAGAACTTGCAACATGATGAATGCTCAGGAAAATTTAGCCACTATCCACAAATAAAACATAGCAGGGTTTTATTTTTTAGTACTGGCCTATTTATTTTCTATTCATTATCCATACTTTGTTCTCTCATTGGCAACCCAAGGGGCTCTTTTCCTGCCTAAAGCATAAATAAACACTTCAAACAGAATCCTGGCCATAATGCAAGAGAGAAAGATTTGGACGCTTGCTTAGAGTGGCAAGAGCCTCCCAGAGGCTCTCAGAGCCTGGATCAGGGGTCATGTAGTACTTCCTAAAATAATTTTTGGAAATCTATGTGTCCTCTTGCACATTTTTAACTTCACATCTAAGATTTCTCATAATGAGTTTAAACGGATATAATGGCTGGCATTTGATAAAAAATAAGGTTATAGTACTCTTTTAAATATCCAGTGAAATTTAAGTAACCAAAAAGATTCTAAATAATACACCAACAATTTCTTCCTGGACATTCAGGAATTTTGCATTTTTTGATTTATTCTCCCTTGAATTCATATTTTAATTATATTTTAAACATAAAATTTTATCCTAATATAACCTATTTTTTATTCTTGAAAGACTTTTATTGATAATCTCACCATTATTCTTTGTAAAGAAAATGTATGTATTTTTACATGCAAAGTTTCTTTGAAGGGTTATAAACATTCAAAAAAGTTTTTCAGGCTGAAGTTATTAGTAGTATTATTACTGTGCATCATAAATATGGTTTTAAATTGCTGCATAATTATTGAACATTAAAAGTAAAATTTTAATGTTTCTTATTGAGATTAGTGATTTTTTTTCAGTTAGCTTTTGTCTCTGTGAATGCATAAGAAATTGCTAGAGTCGACAGAGTTCTGCACAAATTATATTCTGATTTGGTTTGTTTTATAGATGTGAACAGAAGAAATTATTTTCACAGAAATCAGTAGAGGGGAATGGAAGGAAGTTTTATTTCTTTTTCATAGAAGTATCATGTAATTTCTTAAATGCCAAAAGTCACGGCGATCTATTATCAAAAAATTATTTTTAATTATAGACTGTTGGACACATCTTTGAAGGCCAAAATTATAATGGTATGTCACCAAAAATTACTTTTAGCCATTTTTAATTCTCATTTCAAATTGGCAAAAGCAAAGAATTGGAAACCACCTGATTTGGATTTGATTTGAAACATAATTTGTTGCCTGTCATTTTAGTCCATGCTTTCTTAATATCCCGGACATAACCAAAAAAACACTTTACAAACACATACTAATTGACTCTAAATTATACCTATTACTCTTTTGTTTAGAGGAATCATTTAATCCAACACACACAAAAGAGAGAAAAATCAAAATGTTACTATATTCTTTCTAATACAATATTTTTGTATGAAATTCTTTATATCTTATATGCTTTAAATATATTTTTATCAATATTTTGGCATTGTAAAATTAACTAATTAAATTTATGGAGAATGTCTGTCCTATAAACGAATCAGCGTAGCATCCCTAAGCTAATCAGACTTACATTCTGTCAGAAAAATTTTGCCTTCCTGTTTCGATTTAAGCAAATGTATCAATTCACTTTTCAAGTGTCCTTATTAAAAGCTTCGAGGAAATAAGTTATATATAGAGACTTTCATAAGCAGTCATGAGGATTAAAATGATGTCAATCATGAGTAATTAATGTGTTATGAAAATAACGTAATAAACCAGTAAGCCTATTACTTAATTTGTAATAATTTAGTGAAATGTTTAGCTAAAACTGTAAGTTCTTTATAAAGAGGGAGGAATAGGGTAAGATCTGGAGATCTTTTAGTATATATTTGAGGATTTATCAATTAGCTGTTGATATAGTATGGTTGCAAAACAACCAACCACGTAACATTAGTGTCCTATAACAATAAACATTTATTTCTCACGTTTATTTCTAGCATCAACTGATCTAGGCTAGCCTGGACTGGGTGGCTCTTCTATTCTTAGTGAGACTCCTTAATTTGTTTGGGAGTAGGCTGATCTAGGCTGTTCAGAGGACTGGCCCAGCTTTTTAGCACATATCTCTCAACTGTTTTTTTCTAAGATGAGCAGGTTAGCCTGGGCATGTCCTTCACAAGGTGATGGCAGAATCAAGAAAGAATAAGTGTTTTCAAGCACTTAAGTCTCTTGTGGCTTCAGATAGAAATTGGCCTGTAGTTTCTCATTCTATTGGCCACAGCAGGTCACCAAGCCAAACCTGAGGAGTGGGAAATCATGCTGGGTCCTAGAGACAGCATTCAACACAGCTGCATGGGAACATGAATACAGGAAGGAATGGAGAATGGAGGCAATAATTCAGTCTACCACTGTGTGCACAAAAGATTTTGTGGACTCCAGCTATTGGAAATAATTAAATGTGAATCAAATATAAATATCAGACGTAATTCAATTGAGTTCATTAGTTACCATGATTAAACATTTCCTGTAGGCCCCCCAAAAAAGGAAAAAGAGAAAAGCACATATTGCCAAAATCTAATCAATCTGGCAACTGGCATGTAGTTTTATTTATTTATTTATTTATTGTTAGTAGGAGGTAGAAAATATTCTACATTTTATAACATGAAATAAAATTAGGATCACCAATAATTGCTATAAATATTTCCTTTTTACAAAATAGTTTGAAATATCTTATTGGATAAGTGTGTCAAATTTGAAATAAATTATGTTAAAGCTTTACCTATGAGTTTTAACCAACATACATTGAAAAAGTTGGGTCATCTGAAAAATTTTCCAGTTACAGTTAAAAGAACCAATATCACTCACCTGTACTACCTCGGCTATTTGAAAGTTACTTTTTCAAACTAAATAACATGTCTTAAGGATGAGATTGGAAAAGGGTAGAAAAAATCGCTTACATTTAAGTAAGTGTTGCTTTTGTGCTTTTCTTATGGATGGCCACTTTGCTTTGCTCGCAGCCCTTTCTCTCTCTGCGGTGATGCATTCTTTGATCTTGGTAGGGGAATAAGAAGCAAGTTCTTAAATACCTGTCTTTCCTGCACACACTCCAGTCTATCATATATCTGAATTCCAACATGGGTCCAAATACCCAGTTCTTACAGAAACACATGTAGGAGGACAAGGACTGGATGTATTGCGACTTTACAACGCAGTTTAAAAATTATCAGGCATGTCTCTACCCCTTGTGTTTTATGTTTTTTTACTCAAATTAATTCTGTGTGCTTTTTTTCCCTCCTGCATGAATTTTGTGATCATTTTGTCAAGTTCAAGCAATATCTTTTTAAGATTTTGTTTGAAATGTGTTTAGATATGTAGATTAACCTGTACCTATCAGGACTTTGCCATATTGTTTTCCTATTCAGGATTATGACATCCACATAATTTATTTATGTATTAAAGAGTCATTAATAGTCACAAGCTAAACTTTGCCTCGTCTCCAGAAGTTCTTCACATTCCCTTCTTAGTTTATTATTTGATATTCCTATTTCTACTCTTGGGAATGAAAATTGTTTTAAATTATAATTACTGATTCTTTTTCTTAATAGGAAAGAATCTCAGAACACATATTGTCTAGGTTGTTAGTATTTAAATGGATGGCCTCAGGATTTTTACAGTCAGGGAATTTTAACTAACATTTAATAAAGTAAATATTAATTATACTTTTGAAATGCATATAAGTTTTATCTTTATTTAACAATGTAGGAACTTTTAAATGACATTCAAACTTTTAAAATTATCCACTGCTAAATTTTCAGTGTCTGTAGTTTGAAAGATCTCTGCTTTCTACTTATTATTTGTTGGTTGTAATGAGCCATTCAGAATTTCAAAGATCTAAGTCTGTTCTCTAAATTAAGTATATAGACACAATTGGATATGTTTGGCTGATTGTTGTCTCAATGAAGTATAATTGCCTTTGTCCACCCTTATAAAGATATTTTTAGCAATTCAAAATAAGAAAAAAATGTTCTGAATAAGCTTTTATTAGAATTTCCAAGGAATATAGAAAGGGTTTTATGGTTCTGTTAATTTCCTTTTAAGATTTCTCTTCTACAACTACAATAAAATATGTGTCACAGGAATAGATTTTGATGTACCTGAAAAAGTCAGATTTATAACCTTTGGTTAGAATAGGGGAAATTTATATATTTGATGTGGATCCAACTATAAGAATATATGGGTGATTTAAGCAACTGTCATACAGAGATTCAAAGGACAACATTTTGCTTCAAATTTATTACAGAAAAAATGTGTTGTTTTAAAATATTTTTAGTTCAAAGATTGATGGAATCAGTAGTTGTTCAAAAAGTATTGTCAATCTTTCTCTAAAGTCAACCACCAACAATACAACAAAAAGAAATATAACCCATTGCCAGTGTCATTAGCAGTCACCTTACTCAGTGCCGACTGAAAACTGATGGCCAAAATAGAGAATGACTCCTTTAATTTGCTCACATTCATCTTGAAAGTCAAAAGAATGAATGGACTATTTTCAAAAGATGGGAATAGGCAATTTATCTTTGCTCATACTGGATGAACTATGCCTGCCCATCAGCCCCTATACATAAAGTAAGTAGAAATAAAGAGTGTGGGGGGTGGGGGTAATGGGGAAAAATGACAATGTTGGAGGGGGAGAAAAAATAACAAGGTTTTAATAAAGGATGACAGAATATTAGAGATAAAATTTTTAAAAGGAGGAATCATAATAAGACTGAGAAGTAAAATCAAAGAAAGCAGTAAAAGAAGAATGGAATAAACAGACATGCTGTAATGAACCAGAGACAAATATCATCATGGTAAAAAGAGGGAGGGAACCTGTGGAACTCAAAAAAAGAAATGGGGCAGCTGAGTGGCTCAGTCAGGTAAGCATCTGCCTTCGGCTCGGGTCATGATCCCAGGGTCCTGGGATTGAGCCCCACATTTGGCTCCCTGCTCAGCGGGGAGTCTGCTTCTCCCTCTCCCTCTGCCCCTCCCCACCACTCATGCTCTCTCTCTCCCTATGTCTCTCTCTCTCTCAAATAAATAAATAAAATCTTTTTTAAAGAAGAACTAGAGTATCATCACAGTTTAAAATCCAGAACCTCTGATGTTATTGGATTATAACCCGTATATAAAATAAGTGTCTATGAGTCCATACTGATATAAGTTGAATAAACAGATCAATGAGAAGAAACAGCTTTTTCTTATTGAAAAATTCCTATTAATAAACATAAGAAGGATAAAGGAAAAACTAAATTAGCATTGACAAACACCATAATAATAATAATAATCGTTGCAGGCATGATCCACCAATGGATGTTAAAATTAGTGAGCGAAACTTTGAGGGGAAATTGAATATTTGCATACTCTTAAATATTTTCTCCAAGATATTTATTAACTACAAATGGGCAAAGAGTAACTTCCAGTGGAGAAACTGAAGACCTAAAGACAGAACCTTAGCCAAGTGATCACCTGTAATATCACCAATAATAAGACTTATTGACATTAGGTACCCGCTGATATGACTGAGAAGGGCAAAAAAAAATCACTTCTCTGTCTGAACATGTATAACCTCATGTGAATAACACAAAAAAATGAGGGATATTCTATAAATTACATGACTGATACTCTTCAAAAATATCAAGGTCCTGGAAGATGAAGACTGAAGGACATTCAGTCTTGGACAAAGGAGACAAGACAACTAAATGCAGTGTGGAATCTTGGACCAGAACTGGAGAAGAGAAAAGTAATTAGTGGAAAACCTGGTGAAGTTTGAATAAGGTCTGTATTTTAATTAACAGTAGTGTACCTATATTAATTTCCTGGTTCTGGTCATTTTGCTGTGGTTATGTAGGATGCTAACATTAGGGGGCGCTGGGTGAAGGGCATATGGAAGCTACTATTTTGCAGCTTTTCTGTAAATTTAAAATTATTTTAAATAAAGGTTAAAAAAATTCTGGGCCTCAAGCAAAAACTTTAGACAAGACTTCTGTTGTAGGTATAATGTACTGATACATTTATTCGTGTTTGGTGTTTGCTGTTTTTCGATAATTCCGGTGACGTTTTACTTTAGCATCTGCATCCTTTATAAGGAGTGATTATGCTCCTTTTCCTCAAGAGTGATCGCAGGGCACTGGAATTCTCAGCTCCCACCAAGATTCTGAATTCCAGATGTGGCAATGTAACAAAGACATAGAAGAGCAACAACCTCCTGGTAACTCTATGGACTTGGGTAATTATTAAACTAGTATCAATCATAACAGATTCATGTGAAGGGCACCTGCCTCTTCTCCTGGTACCAGGTAATTCTGGATCCCTTTATTATGATGGGAGTGAAAAGGAGAATAACCCCCAAATTTACTTACATTCCCATCAAATGTCTGAATGGAGGTTCCAATCAGATTACTGATTTAAAGAAAATAATAATTCATTTCTTGCACCTTCAAGATCGTGGATTAAGATTTATACTCACTAACTCTCCTAAATCTTGTTAATTATTAAATAAATAAAATCATGGTAAAGAAACACATTTTTCTTTTTTCTGGAATAACATATAAAGCAGAAGTTCTCTGACTTGAAATGCTATTTCCAAATCCCTCTGCTCAGACTTTGGAAAAATCCCATTTTTCAAAAAAGATTTATTTATTTATTTATTTATTTATTTATTTATTTATTTATTGGAGGGGGTGAGGCACAAGGGGGAGTGGCAGAGGGAAAGGGAGTGAGAATCCAAGCAGACTTCATGCTGAGCGTAGAGCTGGACATGGGGCTCCAAGCAGGTTCAATTCCATGACCCTGAGATCAAGACCTGAGCTGAAACCAAGAGTCAGATGCCTAAGCAACTCCACCACCCAGGTGCCCCTTACTATTGATTAGTATGTTCAAGTACCTATAAAATACAGTATCTCCACGCACTTTTTCCTTGTTTTGAGATTTGAGAGAATTGGCAATTTTCTTTTTTTTTTAAGATTTTTTTTTTATTCATTAGAGACACAGAGATACAGAAAGAGAGAGAGAACATGAGCAAGGGGAGAAGCAGAGGGAGGGAGAGAAGCAGGCCCCCTGCTGAACAGGTAGCCGGATGCGGGGCTCGATCCCAGGACCCTGGGATCATGACCTGAGCCAAAGGCAGACGCTTAACCATCTGAGCCACCCAGGCGCCCCATGAATTGGCAATTTTCATGATGAGTTGCCATTTCTGTGACTTTGAGACTTAAATTGGTGTGCTTTATGGCATCAGATTCAGAGAAGGCACCTGACAAGCTCATCAAACAGGTCATGAAACATTTCAGTAACCACTTTCTCCGCTTAGCAACCAAGTGACTATCGCCCTCTTGTTTGGTTTAGACAAGTAAGCAACTGTGAATTTACAGAGAACTTTGATATTTACTCGATTCTACTAAAGTTCAGAAAAGAAGTTCCCAGGGTTGTACTCCATCACTACCAATTTCTTTTTCTCCATGGTGTGTGAGTGCATTTCACTGAGGAAAGAAGAGTTTGATAGATGGCTTATCCAGAAAATAAATAACACAGTGTTTGCCAATTGCTGCTGTCTTTTATGCCTGGGTAAACTAGATTTGCATTAGAACCCAGCCACAATTTACCAACATAATTTATGGTGCTTCTAAAAGAAGTTGTTTTTTTTTTTTTTCCTTAATCACCCAGGTTCATTCTTATTGTCACATTAGTGACTTAGAGGTTTCTCTTTCCCCCTTGAAATCATCAGTTTAAGAATTTATGGTTGTATCCAAAGTAAATATTCTTTAATTCAGCACAAATACTTTATAATGACATTATCCTTGACTCACATGGCTTTCACTGGGCTTTGGAGCTAGAAAAATTTTAACTCTGATCAGTACTTAGAAGCTGTACTAACTAGAAAATTAGGGTTATACGTTTGTCCTCTGAGATTTACAATGTAATATCAACACTGGGTTACAACGTGGGTTGTCAATGACAAAAAAAGGATTGAAAACTTGGCCACAATACTTTTTGGTAAGCAAATTATATTTGTTAATATAGATATAAGATAGTTTGTCAACTGGAATGAAAGCACAGCTATCTTAGAGTGAAACCATTAAAATCTTGAGTTATCTAACTCTTCTTCCTCAAATTTCATGGTCTCCAAGCATGTCCATGATTTCCATGTTGATCTTCAGCTCTTTGTCATTCAACATATAGAATGAATAACCTAGCAAGAGAGAATGTATTCATTCTCCTGTATTTCCACACCTCCTGACTATAATTTCTCTTGGTAAATAAGTAAAATATCAACCACTTATTTTTTTCTAACGTGCCTAAGAGAACAGAGTATTGTTGTGAATACTCCCAGAATGTTTATGTTTATCTATCATTTGGCTTTCTGGAGTCTGTCTCAGTGAAATGTGAATCTGATCTGGCCATCCCTAGGTACTGAAAGAGGAAGTCTTTGGGGTCTTCAAAGCAAGGATTGAGCCCCAATCACCCTTACTTGAAATCATAATGCTGTATCACTTCCAAGTTTATTCTTTTATTGATTTGCATGGAATAACATCTTTGTGTTATTTACTAGCTATGTGATTTTAGGCAAGTTATCTAGACTTTGCCAAACCATTTTTCCTTAATCCTAAATGAAACCAATAATTTGTACCTTGCAGAGATGTTTGGATTAATTACAATACTTAGGAAGTGTACAGCATTTTGTTGGGTACATAATAAATAATAATAAGTGATAGTAAAAATAAAATATAATGAGTTCTGGGGCACCTGGATGGCTCAGTTGGTTAGAGCAACTGCCTTCAGCTCAGGTCATGATCCTGGAGTCCCTGGATGGAGTCCCTCATCGGGCTCCCTGCTTAGCAGGGAGTTTTCTTCTCCCTCTGACCCTCCCCCCTCTCATGTGGTTTCTCTCTCTCATTCTCACTATCTCAAATAAATAAATAAAATCTTTAAAAAATATAACAAGTTCAATACAAATTAATGGTTTTATAAAACTCTATCACCTTTCACTGTGAAGTGAAGACAAATCTAAGAGCATAGCCTTAAAAAAATCTTCATTGGAATATCATCTTAAGCAAATATATCTTATTTACTTTATGGAAGTCATATTCCCCAAACCTGAACATTGAAGACAATATTATTGGACATCTCGTCCAATTTCATCACAAATGAATCCCTACTAGAACTTCACTTAGATTATTTAAAAACCTTTAGTGATTGAGAAAAGACCACTTTATAAAACACATTCCGTTCTCTAAATTTGGGTAAACCTGCTCATGAAGATGAAATGCGTCTTTGTAACATCTGTCTTTTGATTTTATTAGTCTCTAAGTAACAAATGATACAAATAATTCCTCTTCAAAAACTCCTACCATGTTTTTGTTAATTTTTTTTCCAGGTTGAGCATTCAAAATTTCCTTATTATTCATATTTCATAGTTTCTAAGTTCTTTACCATCTTTTATTTTTTAATTTACATTCAATTAATTAACATATAATGTATTATTAGTTTTAGAGTGAGAGTTCAGTGATTCATCAGTCTTATAAATACCCAATGCTCATTACATCACGTGCCCTCCTTACCGTCCATCCCCCAGTTACCCCATCCCTCCACCTCCCTCCCCTCTAGCAACCCTCAGTTTGTTTCCTATGATTTTGAGTCTCTTATGGTTTGTGCCCCTCTCTGATTTTATGTTATTTTTCCCTCTCTTCCTCTATGATCCTCTGCCTTGTTTCTCAAATTCCACATATGAGTGAGATCATATGATAATTGTCTTTCTCTGACTGACTTATTTCGCTTAGCATAATACCCTCTAGTTCTATACACATCATTGCAAATGGCAAGATTTTATTTTATTTTTTCTGATGGCCGAGTAGTATTCTATTGTGTGTGTGTGTGTGTGTGTGTGTGTGTGTGTGTGTGTGTGTGTATCACATCTTCTTTATCCATTCATCTGTTGATGAACATCTGGGCTCTTTCCATAGTTTGGCTATTGTGGATGTTGATCCTATAAACAATGGGGTGCAGGTGTCCCTTTGGATCACTACATTTATATCTTTGGGGTAAATACCTAGTAGTGCAATTGCTGGGTCATGGAGTAGTTCTATTTTCAACTTTTTGAGGAACCTCCGTACTGTTTTCCAGAGTGGCTACATGAGCTTGCTTTTTCACCAACAGTTTTTTACCATCTTTTAAATGTAAGATGAACCATCTCCACGTGACTAGTCCATAAGTGGTCTGACAATGGCAGTGAACAATGGGAAAATGGGTCTATTGCCTTCATTGATTGAAATACTGCCCCCCCACTCTTGCAGCTCAATAATAAATTAATGTGCATTCACTTGTTTTAAGCATCCAATCACAATTTTTTTTGTTCACACTGAGCTTATAGACAACTAAGGTCTTTTTTTTTTTTTTTACAATAACTACTATCAGAGTAGACCTTCCCCAAGCACAATATCTGAGTATGATATTTTTAACCCTGACTACAGGCCTCCATAGTCTTCTTAAATATAATCTCCTTGATTTATTTTTGTCCAATATAATATTTATTCCTTTCAGATTTATTCAGACATAGGGTATGATACTCATTATATTATCAAGCAATTCACAAATATTAAACAGGATAAGAAAGTTGATCTGATAACCACCAAGCTGTACAACGGGCTTGACTTTAAAGAATTCACTGGTAATCCTCTATGTAGAAATTTGAAGAGAGGTAGAACATAAAATTCTTATACTGAAATTATTGGTAACTTTCTTATACATAGTTTACTTATTATAAAAGATTCAAAAGGACACATAGAATAATGAATTAAAAAACTTATACTTGATTCATTAGTGGTTCAAATCAAAATAGTTGAATGCTTCCATGGTCTAGACTCAGCACTTTATCAGGCACTAGTGTCATTTACAAAATTTGAGTATATAAGTCAAATAATAACTAATATTTTTATTTTAAGGTTACTTAGCTCCACCATAGTAGCCTCCAAAATATTGATTAGTCAGTTCAGTTAAGCAATATGTTTAATCACAGCATAGTAACAGAAATCTGTTTACTACTAATTTATTACTAAATGCTCCCTAGGCTTCATTCCATGCAATAATTCTTAGTATGTTAAACTATAAAATGAATGCAAGTCCTGTCCCAAACTGTATGGGCTCATTTGAAAAAAAGTTAAATTTCAAGCTAATGGTATGCTCTAGTGGGCTCCTTCTCTACCTTAAATCTTGTTATCATTCCGAGGGAGCAGACTTCAAGCATTCTTAGACCAGAATTCAAATGTATCTTCTCTGTACATTAGCTTCTTACTTCACCAAACACCCTGGGCCTGTCATCATTCCAAACCGCTTCTCTCTGTCTCCTCTAAGTATTCCCCACTAACTGAAATGCTTCTACTTTCAGTGGTTTATTAGATACACTTTTCTAGGGCCCAGAAGATTCTCCCCTCTAGCTTCCTATACTAATGTGGCTAGTTACATTACTAAACCTACCACATAATGTTTTGTCTTCCCCACTAGTTGCAACATCTTTGAGGGCAGAGATCCTGAATCATTCATCTTTGTGTCTCTATGACATAATAGAGTGCACAAGTGAAAGGTGCTCAATGAATTTGAATGAATGAAAAGCAAAATGTGGTGTTCATTGGTGAAATCAGAGCACTGAAGAAGTCCAAAAGAGAGAAATGAATTGTGAATGGTGTCATGAAGTACATGACATTTGAAATGGATCTTGAAAGATACACATGATTTGGAATGGCACCATGATATAAAATGAAGGGATGGTGCATTTCAGAAGAGAGATGTAATAAGCCATGACTAAAGATCAAAGAGTTTCACTGCAAGAATGCATTCAAAATTAAACTAATGTAGGAGAACCTGGTAGAATAAGTGAGAACAAAATATTCTTTAACTTCTGACATGGATGATAGGTCTCAAAGGATAATCAAGAGGACCTAATTAGCTGAGCAAAAGGATGTCTTTGTGATTGAAAAAGAAACATTATCTTTTGCATTCATAGAAGGCACATAAGAATATTAAATGCAAAAATTCTTATAGAAGAAAAGATTTTTTAAAAAATGTAAATAATATATTTCAAATATGAGTAGTATTAGTTACATTTTTGTGTTGGTAAACAGATGAACAGATACATCATGTGTAAATGACTAAAATATAACAAATATGAAGACATTAAAAACTGGAAAATGCTGGTCAATCAACAATTATTGAGCTACTTCTCTTTTCATTACTGTGGAAGATACAACTGAAGCAGAAAATAAGACACTTTACCTTAAAAAGCTTAAAATCCAATTAGGGGCACCTGGGTGGCTCAGTTGGTTGAGCAACTGACTCTTGGTTTTGGCTTAGGTCATGATCTCAGGGTCATGAGACTGAGCCCTGTGTTGGGCTCTGCACTCAGCATGGAGTCTGCTTGAGATTCTTTCCCCCGACCCTGCTCTCTACCTCCCCCAACTTGCACTCTCTTTCTCTCTCTAAAACAAATAAATAAATGAAATCTTTTATAAAAAAGTAGTAAGCATAGGGTGCCTGGGTGGCTCAGTTGGTTAAGCAACTGCCTTTGGCTCAGGTCATGATCCTGGAGTCCTGGGATCGAGTCCCACATCAGGTTTCCTGCTCAGCAGGGAGTCTGCTTCTCCCTCTGACCCTCTTCCCTCTCGTGCTCTCTATCTCTCATTCTCTCTCTCTCTCAAATAAATAAATAAAATCTTTAAAAAAAAAGTAGTAAGCATAAAAAATAGAAAGCAAAAATAGATTCTAACAAGTAAAACCTAAAAATATGATTTTTTTTTAAAAGCATATTCCAAGGAAGGCAGAAGGCAACCTAGATATGAGTATTAGGTGAAAGGAAGGCATTCAAGGTTAAAATGCTACCTTTAACAAAGGAATAGAGGTTCTGTCATGTACAAGAGATGCACAGAATGGCAAGGATGTTGGAAGAGCTAAAGTGAGGGTCTGTGACAGCAAGTTAGTCACTATAGTGATGAGAATCAGGGAGAAGCCTATAAGTATTTTAAACTAAAAGATAATGTGAAAGTGCTATAAAATTTGAAAACGGAAATCACGTGAAAAAGTCTCACCAGTGTCTAAGGTTACCTGGGCCATACATTAATTTAAAAAAAAATAGTCCATAGAGTATGTTAATATTGTCAAATAGCCATTACTTCATTTCTTTATTCCTGTTCCGTTTTCCCCATACATACCCATGTGTGCACACTTTTACACAATCATATGTTTTTTACCTTTTTGCATTTTTAATTTGCTTTCCTTGTAATAGTTCTTATAAACTATTTGTGGATTTTACTCCTGGGTCTGTTTAGTTCTGCATCTATTCCTGTGATATTTAATGTCTTCTAAACTCCCAGTAGAGTTACTGTCTTTACACCTTTCCTCTCTTTTCATCTATAGTGTTTAAATACCATCAAAAAGAACCACCAAATTCTGAATCTTCCAGTAGGCCTTGCAGTTCATTTATTCCTAGCAGCTCTACTCCAACACATGGAACACAAAGAACTGTCTTAATTTCTTTGTTGTTGGTAACTAAAGAAAAGAAGAACAAAAAAGAAGAAAAAGAAAAAGAGGAAAAGAATTGATAGGTAATACAACGCAACTACAAACAATAACTACAATTTATTGATTCATTGACTACATGCCAGACACCCTGCAAAAAAATTTACCCTCCTTATTTAGCTATGGTAATGATCTCAGTAAGTAGGCACATTATTATCCTCACTTTACAACTGAGGAAGCAGGGGATTAAGATCTGAAGTAATCTACCAAAGGTCACACGGGCTATCACACAGGGATCCATACATTGGGCTTCTGGACTTCAAAACCCCTGCTTTCAACTACTGCACTATACTGTCTCAGCCCAGATTTGTGTCTTCTCAAACTCCATCAACTAGCATTTTGAAAGAGTATAAAAAACTAAAATTCATAAAAATTTCCTTTTCAAAAATATTATTTAAATGCTATGAGGGATGCCCGGGTGGCTCAGTTGGTTAAGCGTCTGCCTTTGGCTCAGATCATGATCCCGGGGTCCTGGTTTCGAGTCCCGCATCGGGCTCCCTGCTCCGTGGGGAGCCTGCTTCTCCCCCTGCTTGTGCTCTCTCTCTGACAAATAAATAAATAATAAAATAAAAAAAAGCTATGAAATTATGATTTCCATTGTGTATGTATCTTACAAAAGAGTATAGAGTTTAAAAAAAAACACCCTAGAAACACTTAAAATTTTTTTTAACTTGTGTGATGAATATGACAGAAAATTTCAGAAAAGCCTTCAGATAGATAAGGATATTTTGTTTAAGTCACTCATTCAAAAGGGCATTTAGCTCAGAAAAGGAAGGAGGAAGAGGAGGGAGAAAAAAAAGAAGTGAAGGAGGAGGAGGAAGAAGAGAGGAAGTAAGGAAAGACAAGGAGATAAAAAGGGAGCAGCAGGAGGAGAAGGGGGAAAGTGAGGCAGTTTTGGGACATAGGTGAGGTTCAGTGGGGTGGAGTCCAGAGCCAACCACCAAGAAAGAATTCCTGAGGCGTCTTTGGTGCAAAATGGTGGTTTATTACAGCACAGGGACAGGATCCGTGGGCAGAAAGAGCTGCTTCCCCAGGGTCGTGAGTGGTGGTGATTCTATGCTCAGGAGCTGGGGGGGGTGAGGACAAAGGGGGTGTCCAGAAGGACTGTCATATGCTAAAGACTCTCAGGATACTGGAGGCCTGGTTATTGTCAAGCCAAGGCTGTTTCCCCCTCTAATGAGGCACTAACATGAAGACAGTTGGGAGTTTCCGGGAGGAATGTTACATTCCTCCTATCACACGTCCTTGTCAATGGACTTCAGGTTCAAAAGAAATTCCATTTTATTTACTTTTCCTTCCGCCTTAGCCTCCCTTAGTTATATGGGGGGAAGGGTGATGTTAGGGCTTCAGGAACTGAGTTATGGGTCTCTGGAAGTTAGGCTACTGATAAGAAAGCTTCTTCCTTGTAAATCACTAGGACATTTGTAAACTGAGGGAGACTTCTGTCCTGCAGGATTGTGATTTCTATCAGTTAACCCTTTTTTTTTTTTTTTTGAACCTTTTGTTTTTCCTTTAGGGCAGCCAGGAGTGCCTGAGGAATGTCACATATGTCCCAAAGTGGGGGGCGGGGGAGTGTAGGGTGTCAGCTTATGCTTTGTCTTCAGCTGGCCTTCTGCTCCCTCATCAGAAGGAACAGGCCTACTTAGAAAGAATGACTAATGAATTGGTTAAATGACTACATGTAAATAACAAAATAGTATGAGATGAAGATAATTGTAATAGAAAGCTTTAGGGAAAAAAAATTAAACTCAGAATCACAGCAGATTAAAAAATAAATAAACCTGTATCTGGGAGTAAGAATCTCCTGTCCCCTTCAAAGTCTTTCTAAAACTGGACTAAGCATCAAATTGACATGAGGCAGATTAACAGGAGAAAATAAAATTCAATTTTGTATGTACAGAGAATCCAGATAGACATGGAAATTCCAAAGAGAGTCAGACAAAATGAAGTACGTATGTCATCCTGAACCAAGGAGAAGTGGGTAGCGGTCTGGGACTTCAAAGAAAAGGAATGCATTTCACAGGAAGCTGAAAGAGAGTAAATGTTTGGTAAACAAATGTTTGTTGGACCAGCAGAAACAATGGGGCATAGAGGACTTTGATCAAACAGGCCTTCCTAGAGTCTTCCCTCTCTACCAGGCCAAAGCACATCATGATGTAGTTTTGTATGGTGATAGCTCTCTTCTTGGAGCAGGTCCCTTACCTAAATTGTTTTTAGGCAGTTGTGGGGGAGGTGAAGAGCTTTTCCTGAACCTGCTGTGTTTTGACTGTTTTTTTAACTCAAAATAATCTTTATGCCAGTATGGCCCATCTTGGGATGGCCTGCCCTTGGCCCCTACACCTGCATGGAGCTCTGTAGTATATGATGCACTGGGGTATCAGGTAGGTTCAGTGAAATACGCTGGGGGCAAACAGAAAGATTTTGGAAGAAGAATACAGAATAACTAAAATCACTAGAAGCCTGGTCTTTTGCTATTTTCTAACTTTATCGAAGTCTAAATATTCTGAATAAATCTACTGCCCCCATACTTCTCAATATTCCTTCAATCAGTCAATAGTTTCTGTTTTAGGATAATCTAACCCGGTTTCCTCTCCCTTTACTTAAAAAGATGTGTGCTTGATTTGGATGGAACTAGAGGGTATTATATGCTAAGCGAAATAAGTCAATCAGAGAAAGACAATTATCATATGATCTTACTGATATGTGGAATTTGAGAAACAAGGCAGAGGATCATAGGGGAAGGGAGGAAAAAATGAAACAAGATGAAACCAGAGAGGGAGACAAACCATAAGAGACTCTTAATCTCAGAAAATAAACTGAGGGTTGCTGGAGGGGAGGGGGGTGGGAGAATGGGGTAACTGGATGATGGACATTGGGGAGGGTATGTATTGTAATAAGCACTGGGTATTATACACAACTGATGAATCACAGACCTGTACCCCTGAAACAAATAATATATCATATGTTAATTAATTGAATTTAAATTAAAAAATAAAAAATAAATAATATGAAATAAATATGAAAGTAAATAATATTAAAGTGAATAACATCTCTAAAAAAAAAAAAAAGATGTGTCCTGATTGTACTGGCAGGACTTGCTTGAAACTCTTGACCACTGTCCAGTCCAGCAAGAAAGGCTGTCTTCCTCACTAGCCTTGCATTTTGCCTCCATTTATCACCTGAAAGGGTGGGAGCTGTGTGGTATAGCTGTTTTTCTTTCACTGAGGCCTGGCATATAATATGTAGCAGGAGTTTTACTCTTGAGAATAGAAGGAAGGATGGAAAATTGCATTATGGCTTTCTTAAAATCCTCCAGCAGCTCACAGGAATAAGCAAGAGATTAGAAGTAGATGGTACACTTTACAGGAAATGACTTATATTTCTGTTGAAAGGCTCTGCTGTATAAACAGGGTACAAATGCCCTGGAGAAGCAGAGAAAGACCCCAATGAGATAACGAGGAATAACAGCCCCAAAGGTTAATTCATGCAGAAGGGCTGGAAAACATCATATTTTGTAATGTCAGTTTCTATTATGTCATAAACTGAATAATGTCAAAATATAGCATAATCAAATAAAAACTCAAAGCTTAAAATTATTTAAATGACACCCAAGTCTAAGTCATTCTAAAATCTCTCAGAAATCATGTTACTCTCATGGGTTTTCTATTCTCTTTCTTTTAAAAGTCTCAAAATATATTTGTTCAAAACTTTTTGCAAGAAAGTACACAATGATCCTTTGACCCCATTTAACAAATGGAGAATCTGAATCACAAGGAAATGAAATGCTTTATCCAGCCACAACAAAATGTCACCTGATGAAGTAAAAACAATTTCAGGGTCTGACTTCCTTCCACTGGATTGTAAAGTTCAGGCAGCAGTAAAAAGAGTAGGGAATTTCTACAAACTAGAAGACAAACCCTGAGTCAAATCTCCATTATTGTCAAAATCTATTTCTTTGCCCCAAACCTCTTTCCTCATCCATTTTGAGATGTACTAACTTTTAAAGAAATATTGAGATTGAGAAAATAAATATATGTTTCCTGAAAGTAAATAATTTGTAAACTTTTGGAGCTATAATGCCCTTTCACTGATTTGTATGACACTCTATATCTTCTTAAAGTCCTGCAGAGATGACATTTGTTTTAAAGTTATGTGTCATCTATTGGCTGGGGTTCTAGGCTTAAGTAACTTATTCTACAGTTTACATTTCCCCTGGGGCATAATCATGTATTTATTAATTCATTCTCTCTCTCTCTCTTTTACCTCCTCCTAACTACTTTTGTTTGGCTGTTATTCTTGTCCCCAATGCCCTGAAAAGCACAATGTAAACAGTTTATTTTTAGTTTTGAAGCAGATTGATATTACCTGTATTTCCCATGACAGACAGAATTGTATAATGGTTAATTTGCACACACTCTGGAGTCAGACTGCCTAAGTTTGATTCCCTGTTTCCCCATTAATTAGCTGGACAACATAAGAAAGTCTTGCATAAGCAAGATCATTCTTTGCCTCAGTCTCCTCACCTATAAAATAAATATAATAATAGTACCAACCTCATAGGATTGTGTTTAGGATTAAATTAATTAAGATATAAAAGCCCTTAGAGCAGTGCTTGGAATACGTTATTCATTGTGTAAGTATTAGCTAGTACTGTTTTTGTTTCCCCGTTCTATCACATTGCTAACTAGTTGCGTGTTGATCAAAAGTGCAAAGCTGCTTATGGTCATCATATATTTTCATGTCATTCACAGAATGATGCCCTACCAGATTCTAACCCAGAAAATCTGACTCCTTGAGACACAGATTCTCTGGCAACCAACTGCATGTGCATGGTCTTGGCTCATCTGAAGACCCCTTATTGATTTTGCATCTGGACATAGTGGGCCAACACTGTATGATGTACAAGGTGTCAGTAAAGCCTGCAGGGGATCCTTAGATCATAAGAAAATGACAAGTCTCATTGTTCCTGTGGGGGAGCAGACACAGAGACCAAATGATTTAACTCTTTCAAGTGAGTAATACCCTAATTTGGATTCTGCCTTGGGAGATGAGCTTTCCTGAGCTACATATAATCAAGTAAAACTGTATTTTCAGTAAAAACCCCTCCAACCCCTCATCTCTACTATAACAAGCATAACTTTCTTCATAAAGCACTTACATCACAGTTAAGATTATGATTAATTCTTTGTTATCTTCACAAAGTGTGTCTATATTAGCTGCTTTGAAATTTCTTCTGAATCACTGCTTTAAAATATTTATGTGCTCAGATCACCCGAGAAAGTAATATTCCATGTCTTTTTTTTGTTTTTTGTTTGTTTTACTCTATGCCCACTGATGTGCTATACAGGAAAAACAAATTGTTATTGTATTGGAATAATATTGCTTCCATTGATAAAGTTCCAGAGAGAGATTATATGCAAATTTTATCATCCAGAGCCATGCAAAAGCATAGGTTTTTTATGATTTTTATGATTTTTTAAAAAGGCACTATCATCATCATAATAAAACAACCTTATAAGTGTCCATATAAAACACAATGTTATATGAAACTTATATTCCGTTTTCAAGCATTTTTTATATGCTTAAAAACAAAACAAAAATGATTACTTACAGAAGAACCCTCTTCCCCACATGAGTTTGGTGAACCCTCACCAGGATGCAGTTTATAGTACTATTTTATAAATTTAGAAAAGAGACTCTCATATTCATACTTGTATCTTCAAGAGGAAGCATCTGCAATAATCTAGATGCTTAACAAATGCTTATGAAATACGCAAGTGAATAAATATCTAGGTATTAATATACAGCTGTATTTAGCACCATTGATCTAAACATTTAATGCTCTCTTATAAATTGTAAGCGATGCCCTGTTGAAATAATTTCCTTATATATATTTCCCCTGAAATTAAAAACAAAGCTATTTTTAGTTATATTTTCTGGTGACTATATACTAGATTATACAGAACCTACTTCCTTAACCAGATCATAGCAAAGCACAATTGTCTATAATCAGTTCTCATTTGGGAGAGATACAAAAATAATATCCAAGATAAACTGGAGGGAGAAAGATAGCATAAAATGTGCTGCAAGTTAGCTTGTGATTTAAAAAAGAAAATTGCTTTGTCATGAGTCAGAAATATTTTGGCTTCTTTTAAAAAATGATTTGAAACATTTTGACTAAAGTCAGTTTCCAATGAAGAAGGATCTTATAAATATGCTGGTTTAGATGAAAGATAAAAACAGAATAAGAGCCACAGGATGAATAATTTGTATCTATAATGTATACTGATTTCTTGTTTTAAACAGGTACATGTAGGGGTATCAAGGGAACTCATTTGACCTAGAGGAGATAATATTTCTGGCAAGTTCCTTTATCCTCTTTGAAAGACCTATTTTGTATTACATTGTTAAAACCAAATAAACATTTAAATGCCCTACTCAAAGCCCCAAATAATGGTAACTGAAAGATAATTTATCAAGAACCACTGTAAATTGATATCTCTCACTTCAAGAATATGTGTGAACAGAATGAGTAAGGAAAGGAGACGGAAGGAAAGGGAATCTCTAAATTATAACACCCATATGCTGATAAAGGTTTAATTAATCTGCAACACAATCTGCTGGAATCTTTTTAAGTTTTGCTTAAAGTTATCCTACCAAGCATTCTCCAGTTTTGGACAACTGCCACCAGTGGCCAGGACCACATTTTAACTTTGGAAACTTAGTGATTTATGTTCAGTGTCATGTCAAAACAGATAACTTTTCTAACCTTCTCCAGCTATGAGAGGGTTGGTAGTTGTTTCAGGATACAATGAAGAAAGATAGGGGAAGAATGACTGTCAAGTTACTCTTCACCTCCACTTAAAGCAGTGTTCTGAAGTGACTGAATCACTTAAAGTGTTTTAAATATTGCTGATGATTGAGTCTCATCCTCAAATTTTCATTTAATTGATCTGGTTGTGGCCTGGGCATAAAAATCTTTCAAAATTCCCCCAAATAATCCTATGTGCAACCCATTCTGAGAACCAGTAATCCAAAGGAAGTAAGGAATAAAATGTAAGGAATGGCTAACAGTTAAAAAGTTTTCTTTTAGGGGTGCCTGGCTGACACAGTCTATAGACATGTGACTCTTGATCTCAGGGTCATGAGCTCAAGTCCCACACTGGGGGTAGAGTTTACTTAAAAAAAAAAAGTCTTCTTTAAAAAAAAAAGCAATTCAGTTAAATTCTTTGGGTTCTCCTACATTGGGAGAGACCGGAATCTTTGCTTCTTATGCTCCTTTTGGGCTTAAGGCAATAGAATTGCCCTAAAAGCAGTGTTTCCATGACTTATTAAAATGATCTATTCAATTTTATTTAATTCAATTTAATAAATAGTGACTAAATAACCTATTATGTGCAAAGAACTGACCCAGTGTTGTAGGACACTCAAAGATGAATAAGATCTGATCTCCCTTCTCAAACAGCATACAGACAAGTGGAATGTTAGCTAAGTTGACTAAAGTCAGATATTCGCAAATAAATCAGACCTGGTAAAGAACCTTAATGGCTTCTTGAATAGCAAATGAATATCCTATAAGTCCTGACACCAAAATTACAAAATCAATTTTAAAAACAGCATTAGCCCATAGACATATAACACTATGTCTGATTACACCTAAGACAGTGGAGAAATGAGCTGTTAGCTGATGAATTAGAGCTATTTTTTGCCAACCTGGGAGGCTGAGGGGGTATGTTGTTTCCAAGCACAAAGTTTGAGACATGAAATACTCACTTAAAAGTCTTAACAATCTACTGGGCTTACCTGTGAAAGTGCTTCCTAGGCGCCCATTAGATTTTTTTTCAATTCAAATTAAGAGTATAATTATGCATAATCAATTAAGTAAGTTGTTTTTAGATTTGCCTTTACCTTGTCAGATGAGTGTTACCCAGTAAAATCTGGCTCCATATCTCAGAATGCATTATTTACTGATTTGTAATGCAGAGATCCATAGTGTATGTATGTGTTTACATGCATGTTTATGTGGCACAAGTTAGCTTCTTTAGTGACACTTTATATAGTGACAGTGGCAAATGAATGGTCATATGGGTTCTGGGTGCAGAATGTCGGAAAGCAGGATTATGAAGGGGCATTAATAAACTTTGGGGGCAGATAATATGTTTATTGTCTTGACTATGGTGTGCTATCACAGGTACATATATATATATATATATTTCAATTTATCATACACTTTATTATGTGCAGTTTATTGTATATCTATTATACCTCAGTAAAACTTTAAAAAAGTCATAGAATGAATAGCTGCACCTTCTTATTATCATGAAATACTTCTTTTAACTGACAACATAGAAATATTCTCTTACACAGAACTTTTACATTTAAGATCTTAATCCATTTGGGGTTATGTTTGGTGTATGAATAGTGGACTTAAGGATATAATTTTATTTTGTCATATAAAAAAAATTCTATGGGGCACCTGGGTGGTTCCAGTCAGTTAAGCACCTGACTCTTGATGTCGGCTCAGGTCGTGGTGTCAGGGTCCTGAGATCGAGCCCCACTTCGGGCTCTGTGCTCAGCTGGGAGTCGGCTTGAGATTCTCTCTCTCTCCCTCTCCCTTTGCCCCTCCCCCCATCCCGGCATTCTCTCCCTCCCTCTCTAAAAATAAATAAATAAATCTTTAAAAAAAACCAACATTCTATTAGTGTCACTTAAAAAAAACCCCACTTTCCCCCACCAATTTGCCATGCCCCCTCAATCACATATCCAGGTTCCATATATGCTTGAGTGTGTCTTGGGGCTCTTAGTTCCATTTGACTGCTCGATTTGCCTCTTTCTGCACCAGTACCACACTCTCACAATTACTACTGGTTTAGAGTGAGTCTGTATCTGTTAGATCAAGTCCCGTTTCCTGTTCGATTTGAATATGTCTTTGTTATTCTCAGAGTTTTGCCCTTTGACATGAATTTAGAATCTGTGTAAACGAATTCACTTTTGCACTGAGTTTAAGAAAAATTGTGTTGGCTATACTGCTGACAATTATCACCCATAGCATAACACCATCCTTTGCAATACTTGTAATGATTGCTTTGTTTCAAAATGCTAAAAATCTTGCCAATTCTGTGCAATACATAGTACATCACTGTATTTGTACTAAATGCAAAAGCAGCCATTCATTTTCCTGTAGATTGCAGACCAGGGTGGCAGAAGCACCAAAAGAGAACAACAAAAACCACCTCTGAGCTTTATCAAGGATGAGAAAACAACAGAAAACTTTATTTCAGGTGTGCCTCCAAAGAGTATGCTTTCAAAACTGTCAGAGATAAAATGAAATGATTTTGCTAATTAAGATTGTCCTTTGCCTGTGAAAAGCTTTTTTCCCTTTTGTGATCTCTGGCCCCTGACACCCGTCACTCCTCCAAATTTTATGGAAATCACCCATATAAAAGAGATCAAATATGGCTCTGCACCATTGATTCTTGTCTCATAAGGGAACTGCCAAAGGGATCAGAAGGGTAAGAGAAAATGTTAATCTGTGTTTGGACACCACTCCACCTGCTGCTGATCTAGGGCCTTGGGAAGTGGCTCTGAGAACCCAGGGCCTTGTTTCTCTATCAACTGTTCACTCCATGAAAGGATTTAAATATTTCTGGCTCTAAAAATACCACAAACAAATCTGCACTCCCTTCCCCTCAGCTAGGAAGTGCTGAGAAACATAATCAGGGCCTTTACAAGTAATTTTAAAATTGTCATGTCTAAATGAGTAAGTTTTCAACAAACAGCAGCTTTTACAAACTTGTTTTCTACGGCAGAAATGAAAAAGCACAGGAAACTTTGACAGAGTACTTGCAAGGCTTGACGGGAATATAGGAATATTCCAAATTCTAAAGTCAGATGGGATTTGACGGTGCCCTAGGAAAGCAGGATTATGCCAAGTAAAGTAGGTTTGAGTGGAGAAAAGTCTACGGAATCTTCTGCACTCATTCCCCTTCCACCAAATCAGTATATGCAAGAAACCAATGCACCTTCACTATCGCCATCACTTTCATCATTAAAGAGGTAACATAGTTACTCTAGTTACTACTATAAGGTAGTAATCAAGTAGCCAAGAGCACAAAAAGTCAGACTGCCTGGATTCAAATTCTAGCTTAAACACTATCAGAATGATTCAGTCTCTTTGTGCCTACATTTCCTCATCTGTAATATATGGAATCTACATTAAAGAATTATTATAAGAATTATTGTAAATACTAAATTAGCTAACACATATAAAATGCTTAAACAACATACATGGTATGTGTTAGTTTTTATCATGATTATTAATAGTAATACTATTATAACAGGACCCTTAGGGGTGAAAGGAATGGAAGCTGAGTTTACAACTGTAACAATTTTGTACCTAAAATTCTTTCAATCTTAACTTATTGGTGATGCTACAAGCCATACAAGCCACACTTGTAATGACTGCTTTACAAACAGAATGAAGTGTTCTATGTTATGAGATTTAAAAAAAAAAAGAAACCAAGACTATACCTATTCCAATAGTTTCATATAGCAACTCTCATTTTTACACTGTGATTAATCTTGGTCCTGATCTAGATCTATTTATTCACTCAATTTATTCAACAATTAATCCACCCAATATTGTTTATTCAGCAAATAGTTACCAGTTGCTTAAAATCCAATATGTGCCAGTCATTGTGTTTGCTGACATAAAGACATATCCAACATTTCTCTGCTGCAGAAGATTTACAAAAACTTTTATTTAATTATGACAGCATAATGGAATGATAATAGCTAGGCTGACATGGGGCATCTTCATAAGGCAACTGACACTGGATCTGGATTTTGAACTATGAGTAGGTGGGGAGGGCATTCCATGAAAAAAGCAAAGTATGTGATAAGGTTCAATAATAAGAGTGTGTCTTACTCTGGGCACAGAGAGACATTTAATATGCTTGAAGGGAAAGGTTTGTGTTGGGGGAAAAGCAGAAAAAAAGGAGGCTGTGAAAGACGTTTGTGACCTCCTGGTGAAGAATCTGCACCAAGGACTACTGATGAGATTCTGGAGACCGAGTAAAGTAAGAATCCTTCAAGTATGAAACACTTCTGCTTCATAGACTGTGTGTTCTCTGCTGTGTAATAAATTGCTGTGTAACAAATTACCAAAAACTCAGCAACTTAAAACAACACAAATATTATCTCACAGTTTCACAGGTCAAGAATCCAGCATATTTTGGTTGCATCCTCTGTGCCAGGCTGAAATCAATGAGTCAGTTAGATGCATCTTTATCTGAAGCTCAACTAGGGAAACATCCACTTCCATACTCTCTAGGGTTGTGGGCAGAATTCATTTCTTGCATGTATGACTGCAATGTTTTCTTGCTGGCTTTTGGCTGGAACCACTCTCAGCTGCCAAGGCCACTCTCAGGTTCTTGCCACCTTAGCCCCCTCACACCATAGAAACTTACTCCTCAAGGACAACAGCAGAATTTCTTTGATGCTTTGAGTCACTTTCATTAGGAAGAATTCTTTTTAAAGGTACATCTGATTAGATCAGGCCCACCCAGGATAATCTTTTTATTGAGGTATAATTGATAAATAGAATTGTTATATATTTAAAGTATTATAATGTGATGATTTGATATACCTACATGTTGTGAGAGGATCCCCCACCATAAAGTTAATTAACACAGCCATCACATCACATATTAACCTTTTTTGGTTTGTTTTTGGTGTGAACACTTAAGTTGTACTCTCCTACATGATACCTCCAGCTGTGTTCTTTCTCAAGATTGATTTGGCCATATGGGATCTTTTGTGGTTCCACATGAATTTTAGGATTTTTTTTTTCTATGCCTATGAAAATTGCCATTAGAATTTTGATGGGGATTTCCTTGGATCTGTAGATCACTTTAGGTAGTATAGACATTTTAACAATATTGATTTGTGCAATCTATGAAGATGGAATATCTATTTATTAGTGTCTTCTTCAGTTTCTTTCATCAACATCTTATAGTTTTTCAGTTTAGAGAGCTTTTACTTCCTTGGTTAAATGTATTCCTAAGTATTTTATTATTTTAGATGTTATTGTAAATGGTATTATTTTCTTAATTTTTCTTTCCAATAGTTCATTGTTAGGGTATAGAAATGTCACAGATTTTTGTTTGTTGATTTTTTATCCTGCAACTTTACTGAATTCATTTATTTGTTCTAACAGTGTTTGGATAGAGTCATTAGGGTTTTGTTTCTTTTTTTTTTTTCTAAGATTTTATTTATTTATTTGACAGAGACAGTGAGAGAGGGAACACAGGCAGGGGTAGTGAGGGAGGGTAGAAGCAGGCTTCCCACAGAGCAGGGAGCCCGATGACACGGGGCTTGATCCCAGGACTCTGGGATCATGACCTGAGCCAAAGGCAGACGCTTAATGACTGAGACACCCAGGCGCCCCAGGGTTTTCTATATATAATATCATGTCATATGCAAACAGGGATAATGTTACTTTTTCCTTTTTGATTTGTGTGCCTTTTATTTCTTCTTACTGCATAATTGCTCTGGCTAAGATTCCTAGTACTATATTGAGTAGAAGAGGTGACACTGGGCACCCTTGTGTTGTTTCTGATCTTAGAGGAAAAGCTTTTGGCTTTTCAACATTGAGTATACATACTCAATGTTGAATAAAGGCCATACATGGCCTTTATTATGTTGAGGTATAGTCTTTGTATCAGTTTGCTGAGTTTTTATCATGAAACAATTTTTAATTTTGTCAAATATTTTTTCTGCACAAATTGAGGTAATAATATGACTTTTATCTTTCCTTTTGTTAATGGGTTGTATCCCATTGATTAATTTGTGGATGTTGAACCATTCTTGCACCCCTGAAATAAATCCCATTTGGTCACAGTGTATGATCCTTTTGATGTAGTGTACAATTTGGTTTGCTAATATTTTGATGAGGATTTTTTCATCTATGTCCAGCAGGTATATTGGCCTGTAATTTTCTTTCTTCATAGTGTCTTTGTCTGGCTTTGGTATCAGGGTAATGCTGGCCTTATAAAATGAGTTTGGAAGTGCTCCCTCATCCTCAATTTTTTTGGAAAGTTTGAGAAGGTTTGGCATTAATTCTTCCTTATATGTCTGGTAGAATTCACCAGTGAAGCCAGCCGGTCCTGCATTTTTCTTTCTTGGGAGACTTTTGATTCCTGATTCAATCTCCTTACTAGTGATTGGTCTGTTCAGATTTTCTATTTCTTTTTAATTCAATCTTGGTAGGTTGTATATTTCTAGGAATTTATCTATTTTTTCTCTAGGTTACCAAACTTGTTGGCATGTAATTGTTCATAATAGTTTCTTATGACCCTTAATATTTCTGTGTTATCAGTTGATGTTTCCCCTTTCATTTGTGATTTTATTTATGAGTCATCTCTTTTTTTTTTCTTGTGAGTCTATCTAAAGATTTGTCAGTTTTGTTTATCTTTAAAAAAAACCCTCTTTTTTCAATCATCTTTTCTACTGTCTTTTAAATTTCTATTTCATTTATTTCTGCTCTTACCATTGTTATCTCCTTCCTTCATTCTTTTTTGATTATCTCAAAGTCAGCTCATTTGGGACCTTAATTATATATTCAAAATTCTTTCACATTTATCATCAAATCTAATCAAGTGAGCGATTATTGCATCATATGCATGGGTCTGCCTACATACAATGGGAGAGGAAAACATACATTGTATACATCACAGGCTGGGAAACTTGGGGACCATCTTAGAATTCTGCCTACAACATAGACTCTGCTTTTGTGGGTTAATGGGATGACTTTGACCTCCATTAATGTCTTCTGAAAAGACTTACTTAAAGGGCCTAAAATAATTATTTTTCTTTTCCTCAATTATTTTCCACACATTTCCATCATGTCAAATAGAGAATGTGTTAAACTGACTGTACCCTGCAGTAAAAATTTACTTTATATTTTCAGTAGTGATTAGCTGTGGCTATATTACTAAAGTCATTTTCTAGTCACATCAAGCATGCACTAATATGTATGTTGAAACGATTTACTGAATTAAAGCAAATATAAATCAAAACTCAAAAATCAAAAACAAAAAATTAAAAAACCCAATATGCTCAATGGATCGAACAGCTTTTAATTCCACTCATTAGAAACACTTGTCATTTGTGCATGAAACACAAATATGTAGATACATTTTCCTAAGGATTGGGTTGGGGGGCAGGTAGGAAACTCGGTAAAACGTGTTTAAATATTTATAAGCTGAAGCTGTTTGAAAAGTAGTTCAAATCTTTGGTGGCATCTATTCTTGGCCAGATATAAGCCCAGGCACACAATATAGGCCACGGCTAAGCTCTACTGTTCTGACATCAATGAGAATCTTGTGGAGACAGTTTCACCCAAAGGCAATGGAGCAAAATGAAAATAATCAGCTTCCTTGAGAGCTTCTCTGTGTCTTTCTTGTTGCTCTTGAAGGGATCTATGTTGTAGGGGTAATTAAGTGTTCCAAAAGAACACTAAGGACTAGAAGAGGCCTGAGCCACATCAGAGAACTTTGGTATACAAGGCAGACAATTATATATATTTGTGGGGCATTACACAGTATCTAAGAACTAACCCTCAGAAAACTAAAGTGAAAGGAGAAAGACAAGAAGAGATCAGCATTTGTGGATTACTTGCGTGAAGACAGAAGATTGGGGTCACAAATGTGTTCTATGTTTCATCCACAGGAGGTGGGGCTCTTCTTCCCAAGCAGCCATTCCTCATGGTTATTACATCTGTGCATTTTTCCTTAAGTGAATCAATTATATAAACTTCTTTTTCCCTTGGCTGTGCTTGCCTGAATTTTATATCAGGAATCTGGCTTGAAACAATATAAGGTGGTGTATACCTTTTGTAGTCATCTCATAATTCTTGGACATTTTGTTTTGAGTTTTCAGTCTTTCTTTCCTCTTTTCTTCTCCGTTTTAGAGATTTTTATTGAGATATCCTCAACCTTAGAGGTTTAGTACTCTGCCATGTCTAGTCTACTAATGAGTCCATCAAAGGTATTCTTCGTTTCTGTTACAATGTTTTTAATCTCTGGTAATTCAAAAAATTATTTCTTTGGATTTCCATATGCCTACTGACATTACCCATCTGTTCTTGCATGTTGTCTATTTTTTCCATTAATACCCTTAGCATATTAATTATATTTTTAAAAAATTCCTGGTCTAATAATTCCACATTCCTGCCTTAACAGACTCTGGTTCTGATGTTCGTTCTATCTCTTCAAACTATAATTTTTGCTTTTTAGTATGTCTTATAAATTTTTGTGTGTGAAAAGGTGGGCTTTCTGTACTGGGTAAAATAATTTGTAGTGACTAGGCCTGTTGTAATGTGGGGTTTGCTGGGAGAGGATATGTTCTATAGTCCTGTGATTAGGTGTGTCTTTTTGTAAGCCTGTGCAACTGAACTGCCAATTTCATTGGTGCTTCTCAGAATTTTTTTCTCCTTTATGTGGGACAAATTGGCTAGAGAGTGCTGGAGTGGTATATTTCCCTTCCCCAAGGTAGGTTAGGCTCTGATAAGTCATATTATATTAGTCTCTGGTGAAATAGCTTCTCCTGAGAGCAGGAGAAACTTACTTTCCTTAAGAAGACTAGAATGCTCAGGCAAACATCAAAATGGTTCTTTCTCCTCTCCTCTGACAGAAGTCTGAGGGAATTTTTCTCTGATACTCATTATGAAGCTCCTGTAGGTAAAATTCACAGAAGTGTGGAGGCTCCCCAATGACTAAGTCCTGCTGGAGTTTTTAACTTTCAGACTTATCCACACTGAGCCTTTAGCAATTCATCAATTACAGTTGAGATTTTTCTACCCCAGTACTGATTCCTACAGAGGTTTTCTACTCCAGTAAGTCTGATTCTCTACCTGACTGTCTCTCCAGTTCTGAGGATAGCAGTTTTCCCTGTGACCTCATTTGTCTGATGGATCTAAGAAGAATTGTAGATTTTTTTCAGTTTTGGTTGTCATTGTTGTTTAGCTTTTTACTTGTTAAGATGCAGTGGTGACTCCTAAACTCCTAACATGCTGGACATAAAACTGAAGTTCCCAAATATATTTTTTAATCAAACATAGTAATTTTTGATCTAGTTTTGCCTTGATGCCCAAAGTTTGTTATTAACTTTATACGGGATCTACAAAAAATTTAAACATACTCTGATTCAAAATTTGTTTGATGTTTATAGACTGATTTACATAAACTTTTATTTTTTGTTTATTATACTCTGGCCAAAATACTACATGGTATGTTAATTTTTCTTTTAAGGAGCACAAATGCCAGATGCCCATTTTTATTAGTGAGACTGTTGATGTATCTGCACATCAAAATACTTCTTAGTTTTTAATCTACATTTCCAGAAAACAATTAAATTCTGCCACCTTCTCTCTTAGAAAGAAGCAGACTTGCCAACTGATATATTACATTGCTCTTCAACCGGAGCCAGTTTTCTGTCTTAAGTACATTTCTGCAATGTGTCATTTATGCTAAAAAATACTTGAGAGCTATCATTTTGTTATAGAAAGTATTTGTCAATTGTTTCCAGCCTTTATTATTGATTCATGCAAAATTCATGGAGTAAAAAAAATTTTTTTTCAACTACAGTTTTCCAATAAAGAGAAACTATAAATAAGGTCCAGGAATGAAATTCCATTTCCTTGCATAAATGTTACAATGCAGTATGTAAATAGATAACTTTTAAAGATGATCAAATCTAGAAACTTAAAATAGAACTTAGAGGACATTTACCCAACCTCTCATACAAATTAAGAATCTTTTCAACAATACCCCTGGCAAATAATCATATTATAGCTTCCTACTAAGACACTAATGAGCTTTTTTGTATACACAAGGATTTTAGTCTACAATATTTAAATGTGTCATTAAAGTCTGTTAAGGTTGAACACTGGATATGGGTGGTACGTGAAGGAAGGGAGGGATAAGCAGAATTGAAATGACAACTCCTGTCTCCAGACTCCTTGCCAGGTCTTCTTACCATGAATCCAGAATGACAACCAGACTGGCTACAGACGGCAGAATCCCGGTTCAGGGAACATAATAGGGACATATTTTTGGCGTTAGTTCATACTTCTCTTACAGAAAAAAATGTGTTTCTCCTAAAAATAGATAAACTAAAATGTATATCTAAACTTAGAGGTAAGTCTGCCTAGAAAAATGGCCTCAATCAAGGCAGCATGACACTACAAAGAAAATCAGTCTCAGTATGTCATTTTGGTACTACTTAGCTTTCTCAAGATGTCTCTAAACAAAGCTCTACAACAATTCTATTTCATCGCCTAAGGAACAGGATCCTCCAAATTTTGTATTCATTATCTCACCTATTGATTTGACTCAGTTATCTCAGCATTAGTTATATGATACATTTTTAAATCCTAGCCTGATTATTCTTACTTTGTTCATGTCTCCTAGCCTATCTCCTCACTTATATTTATATGCATGCAAAATTTTTATTCATCCAATATTTATAAAGGGTCTATTTTGTGTAGGGTAATGGAAGTACAATGTAATAAACCTAAATTTGATATCAGCATATGCAAAATATTTTTTAAATTTTATTATGTTATGTTAATCATCATACATTACATCATTAGTTTTTGATGCAGTGTTCCATGATCCATTGTTTGCGTATAACACCCAGTGTTCCATTCAATATGTGCCCTCTTTAATACCCATCATGCAAAATATTTTTGAAGATTAAATCTACTACACAAAATAACGTAATTCACTCCAAAGTTACAAGCATGCTACACTGGTCACTGTTTTGTTATATTCATTAATGTATTTACAAATATTTATTGTGTACCCAATATATTTCAGACTCTGTTTTAAGTTTTGTTGATACAGTTCTGAACAAAAGAGTTAAAACTCAATCTTACATTCTTGTTTTGGGAAGAGACTGACAACAAACAAGTTAAATAAAAAAATATGTAGTGTGTAAGATGGTAATGACTGAAATAAGGACATGAAGCAGGGAAATGAACCAGAGGACATGTGGAGGTGCAAACTTGAAAGAGATCCAGGGAAGGTGTCACTGAAAATGTGACATTTAAGTAAAGACCTGACGGAGGTAAGAAAGTGAGCTTTGTGGATACCTGGGAAGAGAACATTCCAGACAAAGGGAGAAACAAGTGCAAAGGCTCTGGGGCAGGAATACACCTGGAATATTCAAGGAAAATCCATGAGGTCAGTGTGGCTGGAGGAGAGTGAGAGATATTTTACAGAGAGATTCCAGGGTAGTTATATCCAAGGGACTTTGAGGTCAAAATAAGAGGCTATTAGAGAGTTCTGAGTGGAGGGGTGAAATGATTTTTTTAACTAGTTCACCAGAGGCATTGTGCAAAATAAGAAGGCAAGGGAAAAAAAAGACTACGTGGAAGGTTATCATATAATGATTTAGCTGAAAGATGTTGGCAGCTTTGATCAGGTCAACAGCACTAAAAGTGTCTTTAAAAGATAGATCCTACAGTATGTGCTATTGAAGTGAACGTGAAATATGAGAGTTAAAGTTTGATTTCAAGATTTCTTGGCTTCATCAACTGGAGGATGGAATGGCCATTAACTGAGATGGGGAAGACTACAGGAGGGGCAGGTTTAGACATTAAGTTTGAGCTGTCAATTAGATGTTCAAGGGAAATTTAGACTAGGCAATGGGTAATATAAGTCTGGCATTCAAAGGAGTTTCAGACAAGATGTGTACATTGAGGCATTGTTGACTTGTAAGAGGGATTTCAGTCAAGGAGATTAGATGAAGTTGTAAAAGGAAAACAGAGAGAGAGAGAAGAAATTCAAAGATTGAGTATTGATGACTCCACTGCTTAGTGACTGGAGAAATGAGGAGGAGCTAGCAAAAGGAACTGAGAAGGAGACAAAATCCTGTAAGCCAAAAAAGAAAATAAAAACGAGTTTCTTAAGAAGGGAAGGATCAATTGTGTCAAAAGCTGCTGGTATGTCAACCATGTTGAAGACTGAGAGTTGGCATTGGATTTAACTACATAGAGATTGTTCGTGACCTTGACAAAAGTAGCTTTAGTGGAGTATTGGAGATAAAAGCTAGTGGGAATGGTTCAGAAAGAATAAAAGGAAAGAAATCAGAGATGGTGAGTAGAAGAACTTCTTGAAGAGCCTTGATGCAAAGGAAAACAAAAGAGAAATGAGCACTATTAAGTGTTCTTTTTTTTTTTAAATGGGTGAAATAAGATGGATTTTCCTCTATTTGTGGGCATTTGAGAATTCATTTAAAGAAAAGGCAATTTATTTAAGAATCTATGTGCCAAAGAGAAACGCAAGGTAATATGATCTTTGAAAGCCTATTTTTGGGCCAGGAGCATTAATGTTTGGGGGTAATGTTGGTGTAATTGTAAGAGCAGTAGTTTATAGTTCATAAACACAAAATGACCTTCTTTCAAACACACTAAGCTTCTTCTTTCTATGTTTAAAACATATTAGAAGCAAAACCCAAATCCTTAAATGAATCTTAAGAAACAAAATGACTGAGACTAGAAGCAGTGTTTCAAGTGCATGAGAAAGTCCAAGGATATTAAAATTCCCTCACATTTATGTATGTTTTGTATAAGTCACTCCAGAAAAAATGCAAGCCAAATCTCAGCTGAACAAATGTTTTCATTTTCAGAAGTTTGCACAAAACTTCAGAGGATAACCTATTTTTGGTATATATTTATTTTTTAAAGATTTTATTTAGTTATTTGACAGAGAGAGACATAGCGAGAGAGGGAACACAAGCAGGAAGAGTGGGAGAGGGAGAAGCAGGCTTCCCGTGGAGCAGGGAGCCCAATGCAGGGCTGATCCCAGGACCCTGCGATCATGACCTGAGCCGAAGGCAGACGCTTAACGACTGAGCCACCCAGGCGCCCCTTTGGTATATATTTTAAGGAAATAAAATCCTCTCTGGGAAAAAAAGCTGAACAATCTCATGGTAATTATTATGGAAATTAAACAACACTTTTGATAACAAGCAAAGGAGAGAAAACTAATAACTAAGTAATACCATCTATAGCTGTCACTAAGTCCTAGTGCCAAAAAATGCTAGCTAAAAGAATTCTTCTCACTGTGTGTTATTGGAAGTTCAAAGACACTGACTCTGTCAGGGAATGTTGAGCAACTTAATATTATAGATTAAAGAAGAAATCTTTTTTAAAATGTTGACTTATACTATTGAAAATATTAAAATAATTAGATATAACAACATATGTTTTGGTTAGAATTTTTCCATCCTCTTTTTTCTGATGTGGGCACATGCGCGTGCGCACGCGCATGCACACACACACACACACACACACACAGCTAAAACAAAGTCTCCCTAAAGCAACAATTTTGGCTATGAATGTAGACTAGACAAGAAAGGGAAGGGAAGAAAGCACATTTATCCCAACACTGAAGAGGGAATTTTTTATTGTGAAAAAAAGATTAAGACCAAAGGAAAAAAAAAAAGAAATTACCCAGTGTTCAATGACCTGGAGGCTGCACTAAAATAGCAGGCATTTTGTTGAGGAGAAAAAGTCACTCATAACTCAACATGAGCAATTTCAGTCTATCTCTTGTTTTTATCTCCGTTGAAATAAAATACACTCTATATGTTCTCAACATGTGGGGAATGATACTCTGTCAATAGAGAATAATATGAAAATGGAAGCAGCATAATTATGCATGGAAGAAAATGGCAACATTCTAATCATGGTGTATCTTGCACTACCAGATTTTCCGCACTACTTTTTCAGCATATAAAAGCCACTGAAGTGGAGTACAAATGCAAAATTCAATAATGTAGAAAAGTTCAATTCCTTTAGAATTGGCATGCTGCAGAATAAGTCTGGTTTATGAAAGAGGAAGTCTTTATCATTGACATTTCTGTCAACTTTACTTATTTTACAAGTTAGAGAAAATTTCTAGGTACAAGTGGTCATTTTGAATACCTATACATATTGACTTTGACACTTTAGATGTTCACCTTTATGATAAAAAATCAATAATTATGTTAAAAAGGAGACCATCTCTGGATAATTTTAGAAGAAAAACACAATTTCTTCAGAATGTAAGATCTTGGTATCCTTTAGTCAGCTTAACAAGGTGTCAGTGGAAGTAGGATTTAGGTCAACATCTTGGATTAACAAAATAATAGTGCTATATCTCTACATAAAATACATGTTAATATTATGGCAGTAAGCTGAAAATTAAAAGTTAACTTAAAATAGTGTATGTTTCTGTTAATAAAAGTAATGCATACTCATTGTAGAATGTATGAAAACTACAGACACAAGACAAAATACAAATCACCTATAATCAACACTCATAAGTAACATTTAACATTTGATATATGTGTTTAAAGACATTTTCTATTCATGTTATATCAACTAAATTAGGATCATATTGGAAAATGTAATATTGTTTTGCATCCCATTATTTTAATAATGTTTTGCAATGAACATCCCATTATTTTAATAATGTTTTGCAATGAACATCTGCCTTTATTTAATATTATTTGGAAGAAATCATATATATAAACAATAATATATTTAACAATTCCTTTATTGTTGTATATTAAGATGTTTCCTTTTTTTGGTATCCTAAATGGGGCTGAGATTAATATACATATATTGAAGTTTTACTTTGAGTAAAGTGACTTTGTAATTATATTCATTCAATTATTGCATATCTAAATACAGTTCACCAGTGATGGAATGAATGGTTAAATATTTAATTAAATTTATTATGCTTAATACAACTCCAAATATTTTATGAGTATTAGAGCTTTCAAATGAAAAAGTAAATAAGAAAATTAAAGCAGGAAAAATGAGAATTGAGAGAGGAAATAGAGCCAGAGGAAGATAAATGCCTGAAATCCATGGCATAAGATCCCATACAGTTAGTAGAAACAAGTCACAAGGTTGTTTGGAGTTTCTGAATAGCCAAACCAAAAAGGGGAAAATACACTTCAATTCCCAATACCTGTGAGTACCAACCCTTAGGATTAAAATAATAATGCTATTCTCAGGGGTAGGTATACTTTTTCTAGATATTATGACTCGAGTAAACTTTCTTCCTTGGATTTTCATGAAGACATGTCAGGTTGATAAAGTAGATTTCATCTCCAATGACATCCCTTTAACTTATTTTGACAGAGCTATTCATTATACTATCTCTCCATGTAGACCAAGGGCATAATGGCAAGAGCAAATAACCTTAAAATACACATTAATGGGCCCTCATTTGTCAACTAAATTTCTATTTGAAAAATTCTATAAGATAGTGACCACTTGGCTGAATAAAACTAACATGTTATATTTTAATTTAATTTTTACTTTAATCACATTTAGCTTTAAAAAGCCAGAGAATGAAAATATTTGAACCCCTTTTTGATGATGGGGAAAATATATTTTTTTAAGATTTTATTTATTTTTTGACAGAGAGAGACACAGTGAGAGAGGGAACACAAGCAGGGGGAGTGGGAGAGGGAGAAGCAGGCTTCCCGCGGAACAGGGAGACCCATGCGGGGCTCGATCCCGGGACCCCGGGATCATGACCTGAGCTGAAGGCAGACGCTTAATGGCTGAGCCACCCAGGCGCCCGATGGGGGAAAATATTTTGACAGTTGGCATAAAAGCTGTTGTTATAACAGGGATTTACAGTATGTCATCTTGTTTCCGAAGAAGTGATTTTGTTTTTAGATTACATATTTTATCTAATTCCAAATAGAATGTGAGTTGGATTACAGTCAAAAGCAAAAGTACATAGAACCACTGACACTAAAATAAAGTAATAAGAGTCATGAAATCATGCTATGCAGATTGGGAGTAGATGCTTATACCAAAAAATTAGGCTGAGGAGAGCTACTACATTAAACTCCTTGGCAATAAATATGGCATAAATCTAATGACATAATAATGGGAAATACTTTAGATCATCAGGAAAAATAGACACTTTGTTACTACAGAATTTAAACTTGCAAATACTACCGATTTTATTTTATTTTATTTATTTTATTTTATTATTTTATTTTTTATCTTGGACGATGGAGAGTAGTAAAGTGAATAAGCGAAAATAGCTCTTAGTGAACAACACACAGACTCCAGGTATCCTTCATAAATTGAAAAAAATGATCTAAAATTCTGAGGTGTATATACCCCCTGCTTCTCCAAACTCCTATCAACACGTCTGTGGAAGTAGCACTCCTGGTCTTTACCAGGTAAAGGAAACATTGATACAGGAGTAACGAAATTCTCAAAAGAGCCCTTTCTCCCCAACAAAGACTGCATGAAGCTCTCTGGCCGATGTCTCCTAAACAAGCAAGAGAAAAGTAAACAGAGCAAAATACCCGAAGCCCCCAAAAGCAACTTGGCTAGAAACATAGACCTGTCAGGATCAGAGATGGAAAGGAGAATGAAGAAGTCATTCACAATATTTTAGGAGAAATGAACTGTTTAGATCCAGTGAGATTCAAAGAAATGGTCTCACAGGCATCCAAAAACACTAAACCACCCTTCCCAAAAAGAGATACAACATATGAGACAGAAAAATTTTGAAAAAGATGTTAGCTCCAAAACAGAGAAAATGTTCCTACTAGTGTTTTATAGCATAGGAGAAATGAGTAAGAATGAGGATTTAATACATAAAATACCTCAAACACAAGATGATAAAACAACAGAATGAGATCAAAACAAGAAATGACAGAATCAATTAAATGATATGACGGTCAAAATAAGACTATTACAGAAGTAAAAAAAAAGAAAGTACAGAATAGATATGCCTTAAAACTGAGATAATAACATAGAAGAATGACTTGAGATAATTACAGTGACTGCAGACAAAAAGACTAAGCAATTAAAGCAATTTGCAAGAAAATCATAGATATTGAGGCAAGGCAAAAATGAACTAATATGAAGATAACTGGAGCTCTTAAGAGAGAATCCAAGCAATTGATCAGAAAAAGAATTTGAATATATAATATCAACAAAAATCCCTGAGATGAAGGGATTTCTACATTAACAGATTAACAAAACCCACCTTTATCTCAGAACAGATGGTTCAGAATGATGACTAAGAGCTGGTATAATCTGATGACCTGAGATTCACAACTAAAGATGGAGAAGAAAGCAAAATTCTCAGGTACAGTAGTATGGAGGCATTTAACAGGCAGGATAAAGAATAACTGCCCCCAAACCATCCTGTGTATAAGACCCGGACTAGAATTCTATAAGACTGGAATGCTGGTGAGACTGTCCCAGAGACTGTGAGATGTTTAGACAATGGTGACCCAACAGATGGTTTTCAAGATCAGAGTGGAAAGCCATGGGGGATACTGTGGGTGAGCCCTTTCAAGTTCCTTTACATCTTCCTTCTTCTTGGAAAAGTTGGGCAGCTATAAAGAACATTCTAGAGGAATTCTGCTTCTATCATGCCCAAGTAACTGGTGCTAGACTTATTTTCTTGTGGTAAACAAATAGCTGAAAATATTATATAAAACAGCAGTTTTCAGATATTGGACAAGAGGTAGCGCAAGACTGTGATACCAGATAAAAAGGGTAATGAAGGAACGGAGTTCTACAATACTCCTGGTTTTCTACCTCAAGGCAACTTCCTGACTACAATGCAGGAAGGGGTTCCCAGAATAAGCACAATCACAAAATAAGCACCATCTTCTGCTTCACCTATAAGAAGTGATCTCTAGGAAATCTGGTTGCTCCGAGCTTCAATTTCCTGACAAATATAATATCCTGGTTTAGAACTGTTGCAAAAATTACATTGTATACAGAATTAGACAGATGTATATCGATATACACCCAAGTCATGAAAAGTGCCCAATAAATCTTCACTATTATTATTATTAATTAGATATCTCACAGTGTTTTTACTTATAGCGAGATTACTAAATTGAATTGAAGAAAATTTAGAATTTCATGAAACAGAGTATTTATCACAAGACTATAAAATTGGGAGAAACTTGTTAAAACGCACATGATGGCAAATCATAAGTGGAACTTTTTCATAAGTGGAACTTTTAACAGTTAGACTTTTCAGGGGATAGAAGAAAATGGAAATATTAAAAAGTGTTTGCAGTTGTGTTGCACAATTTATGAGCTAAATAATGAGGGTGTTTACTTGCAAATGGAGCCTAACAAAAAAAAATTCATACTACATCTTGAAAATAAACTGCATGATTTGGAACAAAACCCAGCAGCTATGAGTCACTACTTGTAACTGAAAACACCGGAGTTGAGGCACTTGTGGAAGATCTGTACGTGAAGACTCCCTAGAGACAACATTCTTCTTAATTAGCCCAAGGAAGTGAAAGAAGGTCTTTTACATATTACTCTCAGGTGTTTGATAATGCTTCATAGACTGAAGAACCTAATCACATGAAAATTTTATCTTCTAGGTGAGATCATTATCCTTCACAAATGGGTTACTTGAGAGCGATACTTCAACATTTAATTGTGTTTTCTTTATTTCTCCTAAGAGATGAATCTAGAAAAATATGAATTGCATTGTTAAGTTTCAGCAGAACTCAGTATCAGAATAATGTTCCCAAATGACATCTTTCCTATTATCAGTCAACAATATGAGCTTTGAGTATTTGAGTGCAATGTTTATCAGACATGGTGCCATAGGGTAGTACAGCTTTAACTCTGTATTCCCCTGTGAGGTTTTAACACTTTTGAAGTACTTCTACCCTCTGGAAGCAGTAGAGTATGCATATACACATATTTCGCTATGGTGAATATGATCCTAAAACAATCACAGCTGTAAATTGCAAAATGGCTCAAATTCTTCACCCTTTACTAAGTCCTTGCCCTTTGCCAAATAGCCTTGTAGGGTCCTTCTACTTTGACTCTGGGGTCAGGCAAGGGTCTTGCTCAGACAAACAGGCTTGAAAATCAGTTGCCAAATTGCGTTTGTTCTCTTGCTCCCTGCCATCCATGAGAAGGACATGCTAAGGCTAGTTTGCTGGAAGATGGGACACATGTAAAAGAGATGAAGTATCCCAGTCAAGGCTATTCAAGATCACCCCAAATCCAGTCCACCCCAAACATGTGGGAGAGCCTAAGCACTAGTCAAGACCAGAAAATCCTCCCAGCTAACCTACAGATTTGTATATGTGCTGCCGAAGCGAACACTAACCTACAGATTTGTGACCTAATAAATGCTTTTTTTCTTAAGCCACTGATTTTTGGAGAGATGTGATATCCAAAATTTAGAGTGCTTAGCTTTCATCAAACCCAATCTTAGTCAAATGAATTAAATAGGAAATACAAGTCAGTTTCTTGGGGTCTTATCCATCTTCAGAAACTACGTTCCTGCATGCCAGCCTTGTTTGCTTAGGTGCTGGTTGTAACTCAAGTACTCTGCAATGAATGATTTGGCAGAATACATACTTCCTTTCCTATGCATCTCCAGCTTGATTTAAAAATGTTTCTATTGGCCTAAGGAAATCTTTCCAAATGGGGTTAAAAAATAAGTTGGATTATATTCGAAGAGAGCAGAGTAAATTAAAGCTGAGCGATCTCAACAAATATTCATCAAAAACCTGTAGAGTAAATTGGATGTCAAAACAATTATGTGGGTTTTGGCATTAACTGAAAGACTTTTGTATCTAAGAAAGAAGACTTTCTTATTTATAATATGAAATTAACTCCATTTCCAAAAATCTTGGGTAAATAAATACCCATAAGCAACCCACAGAAATTTTGTGAATTTAAAAAATAATATCTCAAAGTTAAATGCTGTAGTTGAAGCATGTTGAGTGTGCACTGGCCCACAATTTATATAACTTCAATACTTGATCTTATAGTACTTAGAGTTTATTTTTAAATATTTTTGAGTATTTATCTTTTAAAGATAAGTATGGATGATATGTTCAGCATTAAAGTTGGAATATGTCTTTAGCAAGTAAAAAACACACAAATGTTTCTTAGAATTTGCATTCATGTCCTACCTATAAATGTTAATCTCATTCACTTTGATAGGCCATTATGTTTCTCAGGTTTTTAGAAGTTTTATTAATTTTCATTTCCTTATAACTGCTTTCTTTCATCTCTAATATGGAAGCACTAGAATTTTATATTAATTTATAAATTACAAGGCAATATAGTTAATGCATGTCCAGTGTCACTGAAGATTCATACAAGAGAAAAAATGTTTTCCTCTGGAGGTCTGATCACAAGTTAATTAATAAAGTTATGTACTGAAGCTCATATTTTAGATCACAACTCTACAAGCTTGCTTATCCATTCATAATCTCACTTTGCAGCTTTTCTTGCCAGACTTTTCAGCATGTTTGTTTGCCCCAACTGATATTCTTTTTTTTTTAAAGATTTTATTTATTTATTTGACAGAGATAGAGAGAGAGAGCACAAGCAGGCAGAGAGGCAGGCAGAGGGAGAGGGAGAAGCAGGCTCTCCACCAAGCAGGGAGCCCGATGCGGGACTCGATCCTGGGACTCCAGGATCATGACCTGAGCCGAAGGCAGTCGCTTAACCAACTGAGCCACCCAGGCACCCGCCCCAACTGATATTCTTTGTCTTAGTTGACAATAGCTAGGCACGTCTTCAGAGGCAAGGGAAACAAAAGCAAAACTCATCTATTGGGACTTTATCAGGACAAAAAGCTTTTGCACAGCAAAGGACAGAGTCAACAAAACTAAAAGACAACCTACGGAATGTGAAAAGATATTTGTAAATGACTATCAGATAAAGGGCTAGTATCCAAAAATCTATAAAGAACTTATCAAACTCCACACCCCAAACCAAAAAATCCAGTCAAGAAACGGGCAGAAGACATTAACAGACATTTCTCCAAAGAAGACATATAGATGGCTAACAGACATGAAAAAATGCTCAACATCACTGGGCATCATGTAAATATAAATCAAAACCACAATGAGATACCACCTCATACCAGTCAGGATGGCTAAAATTAACAACTCAGGAAATGACAGATGTTGGCGAGGATGCAGAGAAAGGGGAACCCTCTTACACTGTTGGTGGGAATGCAAACTGGTGCGGCCACTCTGGAACAGTATGGAAGTTCCTTAAAAAGTTAAAAATAGAACTACCCTAAGACCTAGCAATTGCACTTCTAGGTATTTACCCAAAGGATACAAAAATAGTGATTCGAAGGGGCACATGCACGCCCAACGCTTGTAGCAGCAATGTCCAGAGGCCAAAATATGGAAAGAGCCCAGACGTCCATCAGCTGATGAATGGATAAAGAAGATGTGGTATACACACACACACACACACACACACACACACACACACACACACACACACACACAATGGAATATTACTCAGCCATCTAAAAGAATGAAATCTTGGTGTTTGCAATGACGTGGATGGAACTGGAGGATATTATGTTAAGCGAAATAAATTAGAGAAAGACAAATGCAATATGATTTCACTCATATGTGGAAATTAAGAAACAAAACAGATGAACATGACGGGAGGGAAGGAAAAACAAAGTAAGATAAAAACGGAGAGGAAGGCAAACCATAAGAGACTCTTTTTTTTTACTTTTATTTATTTTTTTATTATTATGTTATGTTAATCACCATACATTACATCATTAGTTTTGATGTAGTGTTCCATGATTCATTGTTTGCGTATAACACCCAGTGCTCCATGCAGAATGTGCCCTCCTTAATACCCATCATCAGGCTAACCCATCCTCCCGCCCCCCTCCCCTCTAGAACCCTCAGTTTGTTTTTCAGAGTCCATCCTCTCTCATGGTTCATCTCCCCCTCCGATTTCCCCCCTTCATTCTTCCCCTCCTGCTATCTTCTTTTTTTTATTATTATCATGTTATGTTAATCACCATACATTACATCATTAGTTTTTGATGTAGTGTTCCATGATTCATTGTTTGCGTATAACACCCAGTGCTCCATGCAGAACGTGCCCTCTTTAATACCCATCACCAGGCTAACCCCTCCCCCCACCCCCTCCCCACTAGAACCCTCTCTCATGGTTCATCTCCTCTTCCTATTTCCACCCCCTTCATTCTTCCCCTCCTGCTATCTTAACTATAGGAAACAAACTGAGGGTTGCTGGAGAGGAGGTGGGTGGGGGGACGGGGTAATTGGGTGAAGGGCATTAAGGAGGGCACTTGTGATGAGCACTGGGTGTTATATGCAACTGATGAATCACTAAATTCTACCCCTGAAACTAATAATACACTATATGTTAACTAAATTGAATGTATTTATTTTTATAGAGATTTTTTTTTTTTATTTGCCAGAGGGAGAGAGAGAGACCGAGCATGCAAGCAACAAGCAAGGGGAGTGGCAGGCAGAGGGAGAAACAGGCTCCCTGCTGAGCAAGGAGCTGATGCCTGACTAGATCCCGGGACACTGGTATCATGACCTGAGCCTAAGGGAGACGCTTAACTGACTGAGCCACCCAGGTGCCCCGAAAATGTGATTTTATACTGCTAGGAGGGAAAATTTGTGTACATTTTCCAAGGAACAAATGAAAAACCTCCATATAAAGCTTTAGAATTGTGTATATTCTTTGACAAGCAATTCTACCTTTAAGATTTTATCCTGAGAAGATCACTGTGAATGTATACAAAGATTACTATCAAGGATTTTCATCACAGTCTATATACCAAATAACACAGAAGTGACCTAACTAACCCATAAAAAGAAATTTCTTTTTTAAGATTAAATCCATGCAAAGGAACACTGTATAGATATTAAAATTGTATTGTAGAAAACTAATAAATGATAAGGAATAATGATTATTACTTATTTTTGATTCCAAAAAATTCTAAAAGATAGCATATGCAGTATAACTCCCTTTTTATATTTTAAGTAGGTATATCAAAATACATGAAATATATGCATACATACTAAATTGATAACTTTTTTCTGAGTCGTGGGCAATAACTTTTTTAACTTCTCAATCTTTCTTAGTGTTTTACATATTTTCTAAAATAAAAATATATCCTTTCTTAAAAGAACTATAAATATGGATGTAGCTGTATATATATGTAAATTTATGACTGTTTAATTAATCTCTTCTAGGCATTTATCCAGAAGAAATTACCAGAAGTGTTGAGAATTATTTGGCTGTAATTATTTTTGTCATAAAATTAGTCATAATAGCCAAAATTTGGATATATACTTAATCTAGGAATTTGTTACATAAATTATGCTGAATCTATTTTATGGAAAATCATGTAGCCGTTAAAGTTCATATTCTACATTATTTCATGACTTTCAAAAATGCTAAAAAAGACTAGAATAAGATAAATATTTTATATTGCATTATTTCAATCTTATATAAGTAAGAAGTGTGTGTGTATGCCCACATAGAACAAAACTTTGATGCTGAGGAGAGATGTGGAAATAGCTAGAGAATATATACATGCTTTAAGTGAGTCTGGCATTCCAGTCCTAATGATTTATAGTAGTCCTTCCTTATCTGTGGAAGATACATTCCACAATCCTCCAGGGACACCTGAAACCACAGATAGTACCAAAACTATATATACTATTTTTTGCCTATATGTACATATCTATGATAAAATTTAATTTATAAACCAGGAATGTAAAGATTAATAGCAATAACTAATAATAAAATAGAAGAACCATAAAAATGGACTGTAATAGGGGTGCCTGGTTGGCTCAGTCAGTTAAGTGTCTGCCTTTGGCTCAGGTCATAGTCCCAGGGTCCTGGGAATCAAGCCCTGCTTCTCCCTTTGCCCCTCACCCTGCTCTTGTGCGTGTTCTCTCTCTGTGTCAAATAAAAAAATAAAAAATCTTTAAAAAATTGATGGTAATAAAAATTATGTGAATATGATCTCTCTCTCTTTTGAAATACCTTATTGTGCTGTACTCACCCTTATTTTTGTGATGATGTGAGGTGATAAAATGCCTATGTGAGGAGGTGAATTGAGGTGAATGGTGTGGACATTGTGATGAAGTGTTAGACTACTGTTGACCTTCTGACCATATGTTAGAAGGAGGATCATCTGCTTCCTGACCACAGTTGACTGTGGATAACTGAAACCCTGGAAAGCAAAACCACAGATAAGGGGGAACTACTGTCCCCCACAGAATGATGAAGGAATCAGCAGATTCATTCAATAAATCACCCAATTAGAGTAATCATCAATGAAGAGAGAGATAAAATAATGCTAGTGACTAATGTGTATTGATTATCAATTTACAACCTGAATAGAGGTGTCCAGCATGTCAACCACTTGTGTATTAGACTTTGTCTCAATCTACTCCTTTATCAATAGGGTTGTCATCATTATATATTGTATATTAAGGTATATTTATCAAGTTTTCAGATGCCATAATGCCAAGATCAAATACTAATATATATTATAATAATGATATACAATTTTCAATATAATGGAGCAATGAGATGATGAAACATAACACAAAATTTGGCAGATAAAAATATGAAGTCCTAGAATTCGATTCAAAAGACATCAGCACAATTACAGGATGAGGAAACCAACAACTTTTTGTAAGAACAAGTTGTTCCATTTCGCTCAGCATAATACCCTCCAGTTCCATCCATGTTGTTGCAAATGGCAAGATTTCATTCCTTTTGATGGCTGCATAATAGTCCATTGTGGGGTGTGTGTGTGTGTGTGTGTGTGTGTGTGTGTGTGTGTGTGTGTGTGTGTGTGTGTACACCACATCTTTTTTCCTCTTTAAATTTTTTTTACTTTAAATTTTTTATTGTTATGTTAATCACCATACATTACATCATTAGTTTTTGATGTAGTGTTCCATGATTCATTGTTTGTGCATAACACCCAGTGCTCCATGCAGAACGTGCCCTCTTTAATACCCATCACCAGGCTAACCCATCCCCCCACCCCCTCCCCTCTAGAACCCTCAGTTTGTTTCTCAGAGTTCATCGTCTCTCATGGTTTGTCTCCCCCTCCGATTTCCCCCCTTCATTCTTCCCCTCCTGCTATCTTCTTTTTTTTTCTTAACATTTTTGCATTATTTGTTTCAGAGGTACAGATCTGCGATTCAACAGTCTTGCACAATTCACAGCGCTCACCATAGCACATACCCTCCCCAGTGTCTGTCACCCAGTCACCCCCTCCCTCTCACCTCCCACCACTCCAGCAACCCTCAGTTTGTTCCCTGAGATTAAGAATTCCTCGTATCAGTGAGGTCATATGATACATGTCTTTCTCTGACTGACTTATTTCGCTCAGCAAAAGACCCTCCAGTTCCATCCATGTTGTTGGAAATGGCAAGATCTCATTCCTTTTGATGGCTGCATAATATTCCATTATATATATATGTTATATATATAACATATATATATGTAATATATATATATATATATATATATAATATATATATATACCACATCTTCTTTATCCATTCATCTGTCAATGGACATCTTGGCTCTTTCCACAGTTTGGCTATTGTGGACATTGCTGCTATAAACATCAGGGTGCACATACCCCTTCGGATCCCTACATTTGTAATTTTGGGGTAAATACCCAGTAGGGCAATTGCTGGATCAAATGGTAGCTCTATTTTCAACTTTTGAGGAACTTCCATACTGTTTTCCAAAGTGGTTGCACCAGCTTGCATTCCCACCAACAGTGCAGGAGGGTTCCCCTTTCTCCGCATCCCCGCCAACATCTGTCATTTCCTGACTTGTTAATTTTAGCCATTCCAACTGGTGTGAGGTGTATCTCATTGAGGTTTTGATTTGGATTTCCCTGATGCCGAGCGATGTTGAGCACTTTTTCATGTGTCTGTTGGCCATTTGGATGTCTTCTTTGGAGAATGTCTGTTCATGTCTTCTGCCAGTCATTTCTTGGTTGGATCATTTGTTCTTTGGGTGTTGAGTTTAATAAGTTCTTAATAGATTTTGGATACTAGCCCTTTATCTGATATGTCATTTGCCAATATCTTCTCCCATTCTGTTGGTTGTCTTTTGGTTTTGTGGACTGTTTCTTTTGCTGTGCAAAAGCTTTTTATCTTGATGAAGTCCCAATAGTTCATTTTTGCCCTTCCCTTGCCTTTGGCGATGTTTCTAGGAAGAAGTTGCTGTGGCTGAGGTCAATCAGAGAAAGACATGTATCGTATGATCTCACTGATATGAGAAATTCTTAATCTCAGGGAACAAACTGAGGGTTGCTGGAGTGGTGGGGGAAGGGAGGGATGGGGTGGCTGGGTGATAGACATCGGGAGGGTATGTGCTATGGTGAGCGCTGTGAATTGTGTAAGACTGTTGAATCACAGACCTGTACCTCTGAAACAAATAATACATTATATGTTTAAAAAAAGGAAGAAGAAGAAGATAACAGGAAGGGAAAAATGAAGGGGTGATGTTGGAGGGGGAGACAAACCATGAGAGACTATGGACTCTGAGAAACAAATGGAAGGTTGTAGAGGGCAGGGGGGTGGGGGGATGGGTTAGCCTGGTGATGGGTATTAAAGAGGGCACGTTCTGCATGGAGCACTGGGTGTTATACGCAAACAATGAATCATGGAACACTACATCAAAAACTAATGATGTATGGTGATTAACATAACATAATAAAAAAAACAAAACAAAAGGAAAAAAAAAGAACAAGTTGTTCCAAAAAAAAAAAAAAAACCTCAACTATTGTCATGGAGTTCAAGCCCAGTAGCTAACAGGATAGCAAGGCTTTTCCAAAATGAATACAATCTTAGGCTGCATTAATGGAAACACAGTGTCCACAAAAGGCAAATCCTATAATTCTTTTCGATATCTAGAATAGTACATTCTGCTCCAAAACACTGTAAGACACTATGAACAAAGGATAGTGACCAGAATGATAAGTGTTTAGGAAAACAGTCATTAGGAAAGATTGTAGGAACTGGGCATGTTGAAATGGAAAAGAGAAGCTGTATGTGAAAAACAATGGCTATTTTAAATCAGAAGACTTGTCCAATGATGAGAATGATTATACATTCCACACAGCCCAAGAGCAGGAGTAGGAAAATTCAAAGGAAGATCTAGAAAAGCTGACTTCGCTTCACTATGAGAGCAAACCTGTAGACTGAGAGGCTAGAACAATACTGACTTTTCCCTCTGCCTCCACAATATTTCATCATGTCTCAGTGGCCAGATGCCGCAGGCACAATGACATCAGTGATAAGCACAGATTAAGGGGATTAGGCCTCTTCTGTATGGAAAAACAACCATTAGAAAATGGTCCATTTCAAGTTAGCAAAGAGGTCTTCATTAAAGCTTAAAATAATAGGACCTCACCTATGAACTACTAATTTTAAAGAAAAAAAGTGATAGCTGTTAATAGAAAGCATTTGCTGAGCATAAAGTATGTGTTGGGAACAGTTCTAAATGCTTTACCCAAATTGTCTCATTTGCTTCTTACAAGAACCTAATGTGCTAAAAATTATCTCCATTTTACAGATTAGGAAACTAAAACTAAGAAATATTTACAAAATTGTTTTTAAGTTGTCCTTGGTCAAAAGCTAGTAAGAGGACTTCATTCTCAGGATTGTGACTTCAATGCCCATATCTTTATACTTCAGTGTTGTGTCTTGTTGGCACGGAGGAGGTGGATTTAGAAAGTATTACTGGCATAGGCAAAAATATGAATATGATTTTGAAAGAAGATAATGAAATCTAGAAAATAGATTAGTGATTTGCTCTTTGCAAGAAGTTTCTGGAGTTCAAGAAAGTGACCTTGAGACCTTCACTTCTATCGTTTTCTCAGGAATAGCACATATAATTCTATTTATAAAGCACTTTACATTAACATATTTTTTTACATTTAAACTTAAAGCAAATTTCTCAGAGAATCTGAAAACTCTGTTAACTAACACTTCTGCATGTTTATCACAATAAGCCGTGTTGTCCCTGAGGTTTCTGCGTGATCTTGAATTGTCTTCTGAGTCATCCCAAAAAAGTATGAATTAGGCTTAGAACAGCATTATGACTGGCTATATTATATCATGCCCTTATTTCTTGAATGTGTGTGTATTTGACTTTTTCTGTAACCATTACTCAATTATACAAAATAACACAGAATTTCTTGTAGCACTTTACCCACCAGAAAGCAAACATTCCAAACTCTACTTTAAGAGGTAGAAGTGAAAAATAGATTACAAAGAAAAAAAAGTAAAGTTTAAAAAAATATAGAAAAGTTCACTGACAAAAGAAAAAAATACATTGTAGTACTAGACAAGGCTATTTGAAATATATTTTTTTAATTGAGGTGATTGATTATAAGGCAGGATGGATACATCCTTGGTCAGAGAAACAAAACTTGATTGTATAAAACAGCTTGAACCTGACTAAGCGGTTTATTCTTACGTTCTTATTTTCTCAGGTACTCTGATACTTGAAGATCTAGCCAAGTGTCAGGTCCTTACCACTGATAGACTTCAAGACTGTGGGAACGCATCTGGGGAACTTTCACCTCATGGCTTCTAAAAGCAACAGTAAAACAAACAACTGTTTTTGAGAATTCTTGTAGGTAAGTCATAAATCCACACAAACTCTTGTGAACACCTCCTTCCTGATCATAGATTTTCCCACTTAAATGGGAGAAGGTTTTCATAAGCAAATTCCCAGTTTCAATTAAGGCCATCAGTTGGAAGAAGATAGGAAAACTTTTTAACTATGATCAGAGAGTTTCAGAGTAGACTATAGAGATCAGGTCTGGGAGACAGTGCATAGAGGAGTAACTTAAGGATAGATCAGAGGCAGGAAGCCTAAAATATTCTAAAGGTGAGAATGCAGAAAACAGCAGATGACTGGAGGGGTTTATATACTGGGTGGTGACCAGAGATAACAATAATATGAATCCTAGTGGATTACATTTACCACAGGGTTTCCAAGTGAATTGATTTCTGCAGTCTGTTGGTAGGCGGAGTGTAGGCATAGGGAGTACCAAGGCTTTTTCAACATCAGGTGTGATCTTGCTAGCCAGAGGAAATTCCTGTTTCTAGTGGACAGAGACACTCAAGTTTCCTTAGAAGGAGTCAGCAATGATCTGGATTGACACAACTATTATATACTTACCTTCCCTATTTTAGAAACAACATTGATATTTCTCTCAACCAAAGGTGAGGTCAGGGAATATTATGCATTCATTTTGTGCCTCTAGTGCTTTGTAGGTACTCAAAAGTATTTATTGAATACATCACTGAAGTGAAAAAGAAGATGTGAAGAATTCAGAGAACCACAACTATTCATGCCAAGACTTCAGAAAATAATGACACTTGGATATAGGAGAGACTTTGAGATTGTCCCAATGGAGATTTTAAAATAATGATAGAGGACATAGGATAAAAAGCTAGGAATAATGATAAGCATTTAAAGGCATTCGTAATTACATACATGATTTTGAAGTGAAGGTTGTTTGCTCTAGGAGACTCTTCTCCTCTGGATGGGAACTAATGTAAGAGCATGTAAAACAGATCCCAGGTCAAGTTCAAAAATCTCACTAACAAGTCAGTTAACACTGTGGTTGTGGCCAGTTAAAATGGTGGATAAAGCAAGAGAAAGAGAGAAAGTTTTTACTGTAGTTACTTTTTTCTACCTAATTTTCTTGCCTCCCACCTTCTCCAAGTAGTAACTATTTAGATGAACCCCATCACCCCCACGGTACACACTTCCATAAATGTCTTAAATTGCCTATAGTGAAGTACATCAGCCATATTTCTGTTCTCCCAATGGTAGTAAATATTTCTTGCCTCTTCAATTTATAGATGCATTATAAAATCAGCCTCTGAAATGATTTGGACGTGAGTGAGGAAGGGTATGTGATTCACTATAAATGACCCTAATAATACCACTTAGTAACAAGTGAATTTGAGCAACTAACAGGTACTCTATTACCCTTTTTTTCAAGTATAAAGGAGAGTTAATAAAAATACTTCCCCTCCCCATATGAGATCATATATGAGAAAACAGCCCAAAGTGAGATCACATATGAGAATCACAGGGTAAATTATAAAGAGTTTGAATATGTTAGCTACTATTACCTTGCTGTGTACACTTTATCACCTACAGAAATGCCTGTTAATCCTTGTCATTCCATCTGCTAAGGACTCCACATACTGACTATAGACATTGACTCTTGACCAAGGGTTTTAAGTGGAAAGCCATTCAGAAAAAAAAAAGAATAACCCATAAAATAACAGTTTTTATAGAACTATGAGGGGACAATAAAAATTTTGTTCCCAATCAATTACTTGAGGTTTGCCATCTTTGCTACTGGCAAGCATGCAAATATTTAAGAAGTATCTAATGAGAGAGAGCAATTGCACAGACTCTGCACACTGCTCAATTGTTCTCTGATGTGCCCTAAATGTGCTGACACTAGCTTTCCTTCATTTGTGCCCCTCTAGGCCAGGAACCTCATATGGCTCTCTCAATAGAAAGAACATTGTGCTGATTCTGATTCATTAAAGATGTACAAAGACTACAATTTTGGAAGTAGTAAAAAAAGTACTTGTCAAGTGACAAGAAGAACATGGCAGTGGAAATATAAAATGAAAGACTGACCAACAATAAGCTTTTCATTGTTTTTTTTTGTATTAAAATAGTAATAACTATGAAACAAATTTTAAGCAGAAAGTTGACAAATCTGAAATGCTTATTTACTTAACCTCATCCTGAACCTCTCCATCATTGAACCAGAGCATTTACCTCTCCTCCATAGATTTAATTCCATATATTGTGTTCATTTATTCATTAATTTTTATTCATTTAAAAATTTCATTATTGTTTCATTCTTTTGATTTTATGCACTGCATTAGTTGTAGTATCAACATTCATTAAGCAATTACCATATTCCAAGCATCATAATAAGGGCTTTACACTAATTATCTTATTTAATTCTCCTAACAATTCTGTGGGATAAGCTTTATTATGCCCATTTTACAGATGAAGAAATTAAGACTCAGGAAGGTCATATTACTTATCCAACTTCACCCAAATTAGCTAGTAAGTGGTGGGTGAGCAATTCAAACCAAGTCTGTATAATTTCAAAGTCTGAGTTTTTAAGTACTATATTAAACTGCTTAGGTATTGGGGCTCTAAGCATGAGGGAATATGATCCCACTTATTAGTTCTAGTGGAGGAACACAGAGCAGAGCTGGGAGATATGGGGAGAGTGACTGAACCTCATCTGAGGTGAAGGATATCAGGAGAAGAGATGAGAGAGGTAGAAAGGGAGGTCAAAAAAAGCCTTAGAAGTTATGATACAGAGTTTTGATTTTTTGCTGAAAATCTGAAGGACTTTAGAAAAACTGAAGGATTAATCTTTTTTGAAGATAACTGTGCCAGATTTATGCTGGATGAACTGGAATAGGGCACGGCAGGATATATAGGAAGCAGATAAGGCTATTGTGATAATCCAGACAAGAAGTGGTAATGATTTAGGGCAATGACTATGAGAATGGAGGGGAGGAATGGGAATTGAGAGACAGGAAGAAAGCAAAAATATCAGGTTGCAAAGACTGGGTACAGGTGATGAGGTAGAGGGAGTAATCTAGAATTCCTCCTGCTTGGAGACACTTGGTGGTATATTTATCTGTAAGATAATACAAGGGCATTGCAAATTTGCGGGGAATTAGATTTTAGCTGAGGAATCTATGGCACAGTACAGGTGCTCAGAACAGTCAAGGCTTTAAGTTTGGGAGCCATTATCTTATACCCATGATGATGCATAGGATTCTTCTCAGATATTAACTCTGATCCATTGATACAAAGGCTGCCTGAAACTCTGTGTCAGTCAAGGTGGAGGACAAGATGGAAAGATGCAGCCAGCAACAAGCACATAGGATTCTGTTTGAAAAGAAGGAAATCAATCTGCCTAGAAAAAGAAGCACTTGAAAACTGTAGAGAGTAGTTGTATGAAGCCAGTAATACGGGAAGGTGATACAGTAGAGCGGCCCTACAGTTGGACAGTCCGGGCTTGGATCTTAGTTCCCCAATTACTGTCAGTGTGACTGTGGGTTAGCTACTGAATCTCACTGTGTCTCCAAGTCTTTACCTGGAAAGTGAGTACAATTATATTAATACCTCAGAGACTGCTATGGGAATTAGATATTCATGAAAAGTGCTTTGCCATGTGAAAAAAAATCAATGTTGTTCATTTTGTAAACAAATAAACGTACATATATATGTATTGGAGATATATAGACATATATATGAGGATCTTAAGCACCAGACAGAAATTCAAAAGATATGACAGAAAATGAGACATTAAATGTATTAACATTAAATGCATCGTGTTAAAACTGAAAACACTGGTCACTAAAAAGGACATTTTTCTTAAAGAAAAAGAAAAGACATTTTCTTCATGTGAACTAATACAGAATAATGTGATTTAGAGATTGTTCAATCAATTTTGTTTTCTTCAGACAGTAAATTTGAGGCCCAGAAATGTTCGATAACATAACCAAGGTCACACCCAATCAAGCCAGAGCCCAAATCAGTACAATTTCCTAATCCCCACTATGATGAATTTTTTACTACATGATGCTAGATAATAACCCTTTTAAAGAAGGATCAGTTGAGTAGAAATCTTTATAACATTTGTGCCTCATTTTTTTTATCACTTATCTATCAGAAATAGCTTGTGTCAAGTTGTTTTTAGAATATAAACTCTCTGAAGCAGAGATTTTTCTACCTTTCCAGAATTTATTTTTCCTGATAATGAACAATGTGCTCTGTACGCAGTAGGCAGCTTCAAATATAATAACAAGCATTTTGTTTATCTGATTGAAAGACAGTGAATGGGTATTTGTCCTTTGGTGAAAAATCACATACTGATAAATTTCAGTCTTTTTGTTGCCTGTCTCTAGAAAGTTTGACTTTCCTATAAGGCACTCTTTTCAAAGTATGTTTATGAATGGGTTGGCAAGATAGAAACAAGAGGATGGATTGAGGATGAAGAGTACAAGTGAAAGAGCTGGGAAACCGGTTCTCTCATGTAATTGCCACCCTTCCCTCCCCTTCTCCTGCTGAGATATTTCTATAATTTGTGATTACATCAGGTTGGAGAGTTTACTAAATATAGAATATGAAATTTCACTTTAATAAAGCTAAAAATTCAGAGGCTCATACTCCTTATGCAAAGATTTAACTATGTCTAATCAACTGCCATGAGTTTTGAAAACATCCTTACTTTCTCCAGGATATGAATTTGTAGAATGGAAAAATGCCTTTTTGCAAAATATTGTTTCAGACCTCAGTATGTAAACTGATACTTATTCTCACTATACTTTTCCATATTTCATATGTCATCAGTGGGGCTTGCCCTTTTAGTTTTTTCACACATTAGATTTATATAGTTCTTTATAGGTTAAAAAAATTCAAGGATATGGGTACAAAGTACTGATTGGGCAATTTAAAGACATAATATATATCCTTCCCTTGTTCAACAGAGAATTTGGGGCATCCTAATAGGGAAAGAAAAATGTAACCTGGAAACCCAGGACAATCATTCCAAGAAATTCCAACAGCTACTCTAGAGGAATGACCTCTTAACACTTAGTGCTTTTTAGATGTTGCTTCAAGGAATTATTAAAAGAAAATGAGAAATAATCCAATTATGAGCTAATTCAGAATAAATGATAATGAATAAATAGAACCCATGATAATGGTCCTTAAATGCATGCTTAAATAATGAAGCATTTACATTTACTGCAAAGGGTGGATGACTTCAATAAAATTGTTATTAGATAATACTTATTTGGTACTTTGCATTTTCAAAGTGTGCTATTGTTATTGAATTGAGGAAAAAGTTTCCAACATTTTATATGAATAACTCTCATTCACAGATTATGCATGACTAGAAAGTACATGAAAAAGTTGCAAAAAAATGCTATTGGTAAGTTTCATTTCTTTGTTAAGAAAAAAGAAAAATTGTGAATTTAAGGAGTTGAATGTTGATTTTAGAGAACTATGGAATGAGGGCCAGGAGAAGCAAAAACAGATCTTTTCAATCGGATTACAAATAATGACACAGGAACCCATCTGCCTATGTTTTATGGTGAAGAATGCTGTGATTATTTGATGAGTAGGAGGAAAAGTTTGGTGGGATGAAAAGATGGAAGAAAGCCAGGGAAGCTGGCTGCCTCAAGTTCAACAAGAAAATGTCAAATCAAATGTGTGTTCTCTTTCTGAAAAATACCCACCCTCATTATGCATCCATGTGTTGATGACTGATGCAAATGAATTTTTCAAGTGCTAAATAAACGAGTTGCCTAACTGATGTTAGCCTAGTGAGAGCAAATCCCTAGTAATATAGAGAATATTTTTAGCCTTAGATAAAAGCATATAGACATTAAATGTTTGCAGGCTCAATCTTCCTTTCCTCTTTACTATGTTCCAATTTAATTAATGAAATACTGGAATTGGGACAGTTGTGGCTTTGGACTGGAAATTATGTGAATTCTGGCTATCATCTTTATGGGCAAAACTAGGCTACTGGTACTTTCCTAAGGCAAACACATCTGTGATTTAAGCTAATCAGTCCCTGCGTGTCACTGTTGCTTCATACAATCAGGGTGAAAATAACATGTTTTTGCGATGAGAAGCTGTCATTTTAAAGAGAGGTCATATCATTTTGAGTAAAGCTCACCTTAATGGATGAAATATGTGCATATCAATTAATAATTTTCCAACTGAATAAGTGTTTTAGTCAAAGAGCATATGGGGACATTTTGACATATTGTCCATTAGATATAAACTCTGACTACTGTATTAATTCTACATTTTTATTTTATAAAACTGAAGATGGCTTTTTAAAAAGATTTTATTTATTTACTTTAGTGAGAGAGTGCACAAGCACGAGAGAGGGATGGGGAAAGGGACAGAGCAGGAGGGAGAGGGTAAGAGAGAGAATCCCATGCAGACTCTGCACTGAAGGCGGAGCTCAATCCCATGACCCCAAGATCATGACCTGAGGCAAAACAACAGTCTGACGCTTAACTGACCGAGCCACCCAGATGCCCCTGAAGATGATTTTTCTAGACAAACCTGAGGAAAGCTTGAATTCTTTTGTTTTAGTGGCTCAAATCAGGAATTAATCTTTATCAAAAAGTAATTGCGATTTTAGTGAATACTAATGTAAACACTGGAAAATAGTACCATAAAACATTTAACCTTTACCACAAAAAAGCATATATAGCTCAGGCATACTTTGGAGATATTGTAGGTTTGGTTCCAAACTACCGCAACAAAGCAAGTCAAATGGGGGGGGGTTCCCAGTGCATATAAAATTTATGTTTACACCATACTACAGCCTACTAAGTATATAACATTATGTCTAAAAACATATATACCTTAGTTTAAAAATACTTTCTTGCTGAAAAATGCTAACCATCATCTGAGCTTTCAGGGAGTCATAATCTTGCTGGTGGAGGATACTGAGGGCTGCTGACAGATCAGGGTGGTGGTTGCTGAAGTTGGGGTGACCATGGCAATTTCTTAAAATAAGACAAGGAAGCTTGCCACATCAGTTGACTCTTCCTTGCACTAAGGATTTCTCTGTAACATTTTAATGCTGTTTGATAGCATTTCACCTGCGGTAGAACTACTTCCAAGTGGAGTCAATCCTCTGAGACTCTGCAACTGCTTTGTCAATTAAGTTTGTATATTATACTTTGTTATCATTTCAACAGTCTTCACAGCATTTTCACCAGGAGTAGATTGCATCCTAAGAGACCTGTGCTCATCCACAAGCAGTACCTCCTCACCCGTCAGCGTTATCATGATATCACAACTGTTTGTTATCTGGGGGATAGTTGTTCAGTCACATTGTCAGGCTCCACTTCTAACTCTAGCTCTCTTGCTCTTTCCACCATATTTGCGGTTACTTCCTCCAGCAAAGTCTTGGACCCCTCCAAGTCATCCATAACTGTCTTAGCTAGATCTTCTGGGTAACACTGCAGCTTCTATACCAGCACTTGGATTGTTATGGAGACAGCTTCTTTCCCTAAACTTCAGGAACCAACCTCTGGGAGCTTCAAACGTCTCTTCTGCAGCTTCCTCACCTCCCAGCCTTCATATGATTGAAGAGCGTCAGGCTCTTTGCTTGGGATTAGGCTTTGGCGTAAGGGAATGTTAAAGGAATGTCGTTTGACCTTTTATCCAGATCACTAAAATGTTCTCCGTATCAGCAACAAAGCTTTTTGCTTTCTTATCATATCACTGGAGTAGCACTTTTAATTTCCTTCAAAAATTTTTCCTTTGCATTCACACCTTGGCTAACTATCTAGCTCAAGAGGCATACCTTTCAGCTTGTCTCAGCTTTGGACCTGCCTTCTACACTAAGCTTAATCACTTCTAGATTTTGATTTAAAGTGAGAGACATGTGACTCTTCCTTTCACTTGAGCATTTAGAGGCCATTATAGGGTAATTAATTACCTAATTTCAATATTGTTGTGTCTCAGGGAATAGGGAGGTCCAAAGAGAGGGAAAGAAAGAGGGAATGGCTGGTCAGTGGACCAATCAGAACGCACATTTATCAATTAGATTCCCACTCTTCTGTGGGCATGGTTTGTGGTGCTCCCAAACAATTACAACAGTAACATCAAAGATCACTGATCACCTAATAATGAAAATGCTTGAAATATTGCAAGAATTACCAAATACGACAGAGACACAAAGTGAGCAAATGTTGGAAAAATGGCGCTGATCGACTTGCTTGACACAGGGTTGCCACAAGCTGTCAATTTGTAAAAAATAAAATATCTATGAAGTACAATAAGGTGAAAGTGCATTAAAAGGAGACATGCCTATAGATAGTTCAGTAAGTTAACTGATTTGTCTTCAAATTAAAAAACGCTTCATAACTGGAGAAAGTAATAAAAACAAATGCAAATGCAAAACTTCAAAGGAAAGGCTTTGGAACATTTCATCCAAATATTTTCTTTAAAATTGGAATTTGAAATATTTAAAAATTTTTAGTTCCAAGTTTACTCATAATTATCATCATATATTTATTTTTAATAATTTAACTATCATCCTTTCTAGCCATATATTTATTCCAATTATTAATTGAAAACTACACAATAATAAAAATATCCAGTAGCAACTCTAACATCAAATACTAATATACCATGTTGTTTAATCATAAGAAAAAAAAAAACTGAGGTTAATTTGCCTTGGGTTCTTTTGTCCTTTTCTTCACAAGCATGCAGTTAGTAAAGTCCTGTAAATGTAAATGCCAATAAAATAGTATCTCATTGTTCTTCATGGAAATTAGTGATGCATGATAATGCATGTCATTACTAGTCAAGAAAACCATTGGAGAAATCATATTGCATTTTAATGAATGAGTTAAATGCCTGGGATTGTCAACTATGTTAGAGGAATAATCATCTGAGAAAAATTAATTCTGGCATTTGGTAATTAGTAGTAGAAAAATTATAAATTTCACTGAAAGAACACTTTGTCTAAAATATTTTATGCTATCTCAAATGCAAAAGCCACAAACTACACTGTTTATAGAAAATATTTTATTACACAATCAGACTATTCTGGGTCAAGGAATTATTTTAAAAGACCTAAAAACATCCTTATCCAAGTAATAATAGCACTAATAATAACAACTACATTCTCTATCAGAGGTAAATATTCATAACAATGACAAGATTACTTGGACAGTTGTTTTTATTATATGTAGTTTAAAAATATATGTGGTAAAACATGAATTAAAACTTTGTTGATATTTTTTCCCGAAGTTATGAGGCCAGTAAAATGGCATTTTGAAAGTTTACTCATCACAGATTTTCTTTTAACCAGATCTGATATTACCAAATATATGCCAAAAATTTTTTACTTTTTTACTGTTTTGACATTTGCAGCAATTGTGTAAAACAATGGTGGGCAAAACTGCTGGCGTCTTAGGAATCAAGGCAGGGCCACCAAAACGTACCAGTAGTTGCATTCTTCACTGACACCTACACTTAACAACAACAACAAAAAAGCCAGTATCTCTAAAGAATGTTCCAATAAAGCAGCAAAATTTATTAATTTTATTAAATCTTGACCCTTAAGTACAAATCCTTTAATATTCTGCATGAAAAAATGAGAAGCATAAAGTATTTCTGCTATATGCTATAAAGTACGATGAAGAAAAGTACTTGTTGATTGAGCTAGGAGCAGAACTAGACATTTTTATCATAGAACACAATTTTTACCCAAAAAACAACCAACAAAAAACTATGGTTGTTCAAAGGTAGATATTTGAAGAACCAAAGCAATTTTGAAAAAGAACAAAGTTGGAGGATTCACCCTGCTTGATTTCAAAACTCACCATAAATTTACAGTCATCAAGGCAGTGTGGTAATGGCATAAGGACAGGCATATAGTTCAATGAAATAGAACTGAGAAGCCAGAGATAATCCACACAATTATGGTCATTTGATTTTGACAAGGGTGCCATGGAGGAAGAAGAATCTTTTCAACAAATTGTGCTAGGAGAACTGGATATCCAGATACAAATGAATGAATCTGGAAGTGTGTCTCTTATCAAACATAAAATTAGCTTGAAATAGCTCATATGCTTAAATGCAAAAGCTAAAACTGAAATATACCTTGAATAAAATACAGCAGTAAGTCTTTGTGACCATAGGTTAGGAAAGGTTTCTTAGATATGACACCAAAAGCACAACTGACAAACGAAAAAAATAGATAAATCAGGCTTCATTAAAATAAAAAAACCTTTGCGCTTTAGAGGATATCACATAAAAAAAGTGAAAAGACAACTCACAGAATGGGAGTAAATATTTGCAAATCATACATCTAATATAATATCCAGAATATATAAAGAACTCTTAAAACGACACAACAAAAAGACAACTATCCCAGTTTAATAAGGGGTAAAGCTTCTGATTAGACATATCTCAAAAGAAGCTATGTAAATGCCAATAATGTCCATTAGGGAAATGCAGACCAAAACCACAATGGGATCTTACTTCATACATACTAGAATAGCTACAGTAAAAGGTAGGCAATAACAACTGTTGGCAAGGAAATAGAGAAATTGAACCCTCTCACGTTGCTTTTGGGAATGGAATGTAAAATGGCACAGACACTGTGGAAAACATCTAGGCAGTTCCTCAAAATTTTAAATATAGAATTACTTTAAGATCCAGCATTCCATTCCATTCCATTCCATTCCATTCCATTCCATTCCATTCCATTCCATTCCATTCCTGTGTACCCAAGAAAACTGAAAATGTCTGTCCACACACACAAAAAAATGTACACAAGTGTTCAAAGCAGCATTATTCATAATAGCCTTAAGTGGAACAACCAAATATCCAACAACTAATGGATAAATAAACAAAATGTGGAATACCCACCCATAGGATGACATATTATTGAGCCATAAAAAATGATATACTGGATACATGCTACAACATAGACAAATCTTGAAAACATTATACTACATAAAAGAAGCCAGTCACAAAAGACAACATATTATATGACTCCATTTATACGAAATGTTCAGAATGGAAAAATTCACAGAGACAGAAAGTAGACTAGTGATTATATAAGATTTGGGGGTTGTGCTGGAATGGGGAGGGACTGCTAATGGATGTGAAGTTTCTTTCTGGGGTGATGAGATGTTCTAAAATTTACTGTAGTGGTTGTTCACTGTGAATGTATTGCAAACCACTGAATTTTAAAATTTAAATTGGTAACTTTTATTGTAGATGAATTATATCTCAATAAAACTGCTTGGAAAAAGTGAATATTTGGCAGACATTTTTTCAAAAATGAACGAAGTGAGCCTGTCACTTTAAGGAAAACAACTGACAGTATTTGTTGCCAGTGAGATAATTTAAAACTTTCAAGCAAAAATTCAAATTAAAAAAAACTTTTATCTGCCACCATGTGCTTAACAGTTTCCCAGTGTTAGATTTTTTTCTATGGAGATTAGTGGGGATATTAACAAATGTGGTTTTTGATATTTATGAAATGTGTTAATACTTAGAAGTTCTGCACAATGAGCCAATATTTTTCAAATGGCCATGAATGAGGTTACAAAGTCATGCATACATGGATAAAAGATTCATTTAAAGTGCAAAAGAAGCCATTGGATTTAAAAGTAATAGAGTAAGAAGAGTTTATTGACGGTATAAAAAGTTGATTAAAAGATATGGCTTCAAATCCACATTGAAATTAATCTTTAAGAAACTACCACTTAGGATGAGACATAACAGCAGTTCATCTTCCAGCAGCCTGAGACCCCCATGGAGGGCTTCCAGCTATAATGTCTGCCTCTGGGGAGGGAAGGGGATGGGAAGCACCACCAACCAGCAGAAAAGCAGCCCTCTGGTGGGCGGGAAACCAGCTCCCCCATCATCACCCACCACACACCTCTGCTGCCCTGGCAACTGTGCTCTTGACCTGCTCCGCCCCCTTCCCTGGAGGGAGCACCCTCTGGACAGACAGAACCATCTGAGGCTCACACTTGGGTTTTGTGACAAGAATGGGACGTGTTGGGTTTTTCTTCCTTACACTATATTTTGGCTGCACATACGTCTTTAACCCAGGAGCCCAGGGGTAGACAAAGGAGGACTGAGGTAATCAATTTTGCACCTTTTTAAATTTTTTTTTTTCCCTTTAGTGGTGACTTCCTTCCCTTTTATCTTCCTTCATCCTTCCCAGTTCTCTGCCCTGATCTGTGTAACTCTTATCTTGGGTACTTGAGCAGATGGAATATTCCAGAGGTGGGGGGTGTGGGAGCGGAGGGGAGAAATTCAAAACAAAGTGTTCTTGCTCTGACAGAATATTAAAAAAAAAAAAAAAAGGAAAGAAACTACCACTTACTGAGTTTTGGTATAGTTTTAAAGAGGAATTATCTGTGGGGCGCCTGGGTGGCTCAGTTGTTAAGCGTCTGCCTTCGGCTCAGGTCATGATCCCAGGGTCCTGGGATCGAGTCCCGCATTGGGCTCCCTGCTCAGCGGGAAGCCTGCTTCTCCCTCTCCCACTCCTCCTGCTTGTGTTCCTGCTCTCGCTTTCTCTCTGTCAAATAAATAAATAAAATCTTTAAAAAAAAAAAAAAGAGGAATTATCTGAAAAGGCTATTAATGTACTTCTCTTTCCAATTTGATGTCTGCCTACAGTTAGATTTCTTTTTTATACTTTGAGCAAAACAGCATATTATAATGGGTTGGCTGCAGACCAGATATAAAAATCTAACTGGCATCTAATAAGCCATACATTAATGAGATTAAAAAGTAAAACAACACAATTCTTCCCACCAATAATTTTATTCTTGGAAAATAGTTATTTTTCATTACAAGTATGTTATTTATATTAATATGTAATGAGTTCAATATTATTAGTTAAAATTAATTAAAAATTAATTTCTCAGCTTAGTTTCTAATATAGTAAATATTGATAGCTATAACAAACCTAAACAAAAGCTCTTCAAGATACTCAGTAATTTGTAAGAGGATAATGGGACCCTAAAACTAAAAAGCTTAAGAATTGCTGCTCTAGGGGCACCTGGGTGGCACAGTTGGCACCCAACTCTTGGTTTCAGGTCAGGTCATGGTCTCAGGGTCATGAGATCAATACCAGTGTTGCGCTCTGTACTTAGTGCAGTCTGCTTGAGATTCTCTCTCCCTCTCCCCTCTGGCTTGTGTGCTCTCTCTCTCTCTCAAATAAATAAATAAATCTTAAAAAAAAAAAAAAGAATTGCTGATCTAAACTTTCCCATCACTTTCTAGAGGGGTAAACTTCACTGCAGGTGTTCTGAGGGGTTTAATACAGAGGTAGGGCATTGGATAAACAGATTATGGAATATCTGGAAATATGGAGTTTTTACAAAAGTTTTTATGTTCAGTGTTAAAAAGGAAACCCATATGTCTTCACTGATAATAAATAACAAGAACAGAAAAAACTTTCTGAGCTATTACAGACAGCTGGACATGTGGTCATAAACACCCAGCCTAGGAGTCCAGCAAAAAGATAGAGAAAACTATCATTACAGAGACAATTCAAAAAGAATTTTGAAAAAAAAAAAAAAAGAATTTTGATAGCATGTTAGCAGGAATTGAGAATTGGCTAGATATGGGGAAAAAGATGGATTCCAGCTCCTGGAAAAATCTTTTGTACCATTGACAAATAGCTTGTAAAGAGGAAGGACAGTTCTGTAATCATGAGTTTCAATTTGGCAGAAATTCTATTTGAAAATGGGATAATCATTCAAAAGGGTAGGAGTAGATAATTAAGTGAGCTACCTGGACTGGTAATATAGACTGGATTGACATAGGCTTTATACATATATATATATTTATATATATATAATATAAATTATAGGCTTTACATAAATTTATAGGCTTTATAAAATTATATAAATATAGGCTTTATATATAAGATATATATGTTTATATGAGATGTATATATGTATATATATGTATAAACTTTGAAAATTTCATTACAGAACACCCGATTTACTAAAACTTTACTATTTAATAGTCAGGAGCTGAGATGAGAATGGGCCATATTCAATGGTAAAGTAGAAAAGACCTAGCAGGATTCCAAAAATAAGATCAGATAAGTTGATAGAAAACTTTTGGAAATTTTCAGAAAATGTTCTACTGATATTTGGACTTTTGGTATTTTAGGAGAACAAAAGTAAATCTCAAGTTTCTTTATACTGAGAATTGGCATATTGATGAGGCCATTTGGGTGTCTGCAAAGGTGTGAGGTGAGTAACTTAACCTTTTTGTAACCTAATCTTGAGAGTGACAGCTCATCACTTTAGTCATATTCTGTTTGTCAAAAGTAAGTCACAAAGTCCACATTTGTGCCACAACAGGGCACAAATACTAGGGATCATTGAGAACCATCTCAAACCTACCTCCCACAGAGTTTGATTTTAGGTTCAAATCATCACTAGGAAGATTTTTCATTGACATTATGTTACAAAAAATGACAAAAAACAGGAAGGTTTTCAGATTAGAGACTAATGAGACATGACAACTAAATGCAGTATGTGAGCTTGGATTAGATCCTGCACCAAATGGAAAAAGGTATTATAAAGATATAATTAGGTCAGTTGACAAATCTGGAATATGGGTTGTAGATTAGGTAAATTGTATCAGTATCAAATTTTCTGAAGTTAGTAACTGTTCTGTAGTTAGTTATCTTAGAGAATGTTTTTTGGAAATATACACTGAAATATCTAGGGATGAAGAGGCATAAGGTATATAATTTTTACTCTAATGGTTCAATATAATACTATATGCATATCATACCTACACATGACATACATATAGGGGTATATTATAGGGAGAGAGCATATGTAATAAAGCAAATGGAGCAAAATATTTTAAAAATTGGTGATTCTGGGTAAATGGTATATGGAGATTCTTTGTACTAACACTGCAGCTTTTTGGTAAGCTAGAAATTTTTATTTTATTTCCAAATAAAAGATTAACTAATAGTCAAGGTTATATGGAGGGGTTATAAATAGCCCAGTAAGTGAAGGAACTGTTCCTTAATAATTTAAAGCATTTAGGGGGGTGGGGGATGGGTTAGCCCGGTGATGGGTATTAAGGAGGGCACGAATTGCATGGAGCACTGGGTGTTACATGCAAACAATGAATCATGGAACACCACATCAAACACTAATGATGTACTGTGTGGTGACTAACATAACATAAATAAATTCCAAAAAAAAATAATTTAAAGCATTTATTTTAGTACAAACCACATAGTGAAGATAGTTAAATATACTATCTTTTATGCACCAGGTACTGTATAAAATGCTTTATTATGCTATTCAATTCAAATTTAACCACATTCTAATGAAGTGAGAATTATCATACATTTATAGCTTATTTCATAAACAAGGAAACTTAGGCTCAGAGAAGTTAAGTAACTTGTGGGAGACTGTAAAGTTTTTAAGCAGGCCAGCCTGGATTCAAACCTAGAAGGAGCTAACTATAACCAATAAGATAATTATTTATATAATAAGTAAATAGCAAACTAGGATTCAAACCCAGATGATTTACATATTATTGGTTCATTAAAGATCAGCTACTATTACCAGCTAAAAGTAGATTAAAAGTTAGTTCATGTGGTTTTTGCAACTAAAAATAATGACATTTCCTTATAAGTATTTTAAAATCAGGAATTTGGTAATTTAAACATAATTACCAATATTTTAGCAGAATTTTGCATCTTTGAGCAAAATCTTTAAAATTCTCTACTGTATCATTTCAAAAGCATTCTATTTCAAACACTGTGAAAAATTCAGTCTAAATAATCAACCTGAAGATTAGTATCTAAAAGCAGAGAACAAAGAATTCTCTCAAAGGCTGAAAAGGGCAGCTTCTCTTTAAATCTGTGCTCTTCCATTTTCACCTACATATCTTTATAATTCCCTTCAAGCCCAGGACCAAAGAAAATCAGCCATGCAAACAGTGGGTTCTGGCATGGGAACACAGTAGATGGCAGGAGGACAGGAAACCACATGCTTTGTGGACATGGGGCTGTCTTTACCAAAGAAGAACTTTCAGGATGACCTGCTATTGGTCCTGCCTGTGACTAAGTTTCAAGTCTTCTTTTTTGACATTCTGCCCCAACCTCCATTTTTCATTGATGGAGAGAGAGGTGAATGTAGATCAAGAATTCCTGCAGTAAGAGAGAACAAGCTTCTTTCTATGACAGTCTTGGAGAACATTTTCTGATCTTATTCTTTCAATAAAACAACTTGGCCTTTTGCTTGTGTATCAGAAATGATTATGACAATCTGCCTACAAAAACCCTGACCTTCTATTATTAGCACTTACAAATTAGCTAGCATTTGCTGAGCACTTGCTATGTGCCTGGCATTGTGCTAATCGATTACCTAGGTAGTAATTCAAGTGGCTGGGATTTAAACCCAATGCTGTTGATTGTTTGCCTAATGAGTAATGTATATTTCTTCTTTATGAGAAGAGGCAGGAAGTATAGAAAGTTAAATCAGACATGGACAATGGTCTCAGAAAGATTACAATCAAGTAGTGGACTTAATGTACATAACCAGTGAAGATATACAGTAAAATGTACCAAATGTCATAAAAAAAAGGGTTATGGGATTTCATGAGCACAAGAGTCATCAATTTCTATGAATGAGGTAAGACTTTATAGAGGCGGGAAAATTTGAGATGGATATTTCAATATCAGACATAATTAAGTAAATGAACAAAATGTCATTCTCATCTAAAAAATCTTAAGAAAAAATGAGGTTGCTGGAAAATAGGAGATATGTTTGAGAACAGCAAATATTTCACTTTGGATGAAATATTTATTTTGCATGAAAGGCAAAGTTTGAGGACAGTTTATAGAATTTCTTGAATACCAGTTCAAGGTATTTTAATGGTACATTTTAGGAAAAGCAAAGCTATTTAAAGTTTTGAGCAGAGGAGGGACAAGGTCAAGGCTATGCTTGAGAACTGTAATATTCAGTGCAGAAGCCAGCAACACATGTAATTACCTAAGTTTAAATTTAAATTAATCAAAATTAACTAAAATTAAATATTCAGCTCTCAATTGCATTAACCATATTTCAAATGCTCAACAGTGCCCAATACCTAGTAACTTCCGTATCAGACAGGAAAGATACAGAACATTTCCATCATCACAGTTCATTCTATCGGACAGTGCTGCTTTGAAAGATTAATCTGGTAGTGCATTATAAATGGATCAGATGGGGGAGGAAACTGGAAATGGGAACTTGATTTTAACAATCAGAGTTAGAAGTCCTGAGTAGTTGTAGTAGAGAATAGAATTTAATCTATAAAAGGCACAATGTTACCTTGTACTCTTCTGAGTTTTCTACAGATATTCATGATAAAGACATTTACTATATACTCCAGAGACACCAGGCAGAATTTAGATCCCTATATTCTTCAGCAGAAATTTTCTTTGGCACACATGAGAAAAGAAAAAAGACAAAATGACTCACCAGATTATGAATAGCTGGAGATCCTAACTTCCATGTAGAAACAGGGAATTCAAGCAGATGGGCTTCCTGAGATTCATCTTATGTGGGGATTATGGGTAACCACCGTCTGGCTTCCAATTTGGTTTGAATTTCAAGGGAGGTCCAAAATCATTCAGTTGCTCTTTAAAGTCTGTTTATACACAGAAAAATACTATTAAGAATATACACTCTTGATTTTCTTTTCTCTTTTTAGTTTTGCCTTTGAGTTTTTCTGTACTCATTACAATCGAGAATGGGGGACTTTCTCATTTTATGTGTAAGGAAACTGAGGCCAAAATTAAGTGATTTGGCAAGATTATACAACTAGTTAGTTGCAAAGCCAAGGCAATAACTGATGTTCTGGGATTTTTCCCCTGCTCCTTGGTATTTTCAGAGCAACTTAGAACTTAGACTATCCATTAATTTCCTTTTCATACACTCACGGACTACCAGTAATTGTAGCTCTATAATTTAGCTTATGGTCTAAATACTGTCAGATTCGATATATATTGTGTTGAGCATTTGCTTGAAATTGGAAGCATGAGGAATTAAATCTTGCTCATGGTCAAATGTGTCCATAGGGCAAAAATTTTAATCACCCATGTTCTATGCAGACATGACTACTCTCTCTCCACCACTGACTTCTTCAGAGTCCCCATAACAGTTTATGGCCCTTACTTGTTTTCCTGCCTGTCGTCCTCCACAGAACAGGGTCCATATCATTCTTGCTTTTGTTCCCCCATGTTTATCCCAGCTCTCAGCACAACAGAAGCGTTGATAAATAATGTATGAATGACATATGAGTAGAGAGGTAATTTGGAAACTCTTCTTATGTCTACCTGCATTAATCTCACTTCTGACCTTTTCAAGTACACAGGTTCATCAGGGGCACAGAGGAAAATCAGACCTGTCTTTCTTCTAGCACACCTCAGCAGCCAATTCAAAACTGCACAGTGAAGCAGGAGGAGACTCTGCAGAACCCTCTTCTTTCATGCCCACAGAGGTTTACCAAAGCGCTCTTCAGCATTCCAGGCCCCTTGAATACAGGCTAATTTTTTTTTTCAGAGTCCATTTAATTGATTCTTTTCCCCTGGAAACAAAAGCCAGCCTGCCAAAGATTCACAAAGGTGAGTCTGAGAATCTCAATGGGATCCTCTGGAGTCCTAGAACCTGCCACACTGCAGGAAGGGAGGATGGCTGTGCTCTCCATAGATGTATGGCTCCATTCTTGTATTGGCCAGGAGATCGGTCAGAAAACAAAACTTAATCCTACCATTCCTATTTGTACCCAGAAGAAGCAGGTAGAAAGTTCATCAAGTTGAATCAAATGGTTTGAAATTTAAAATACGTTTTCACGAACACTAAAACCTGAACCCAAACAAGATAAAAATCATTTGTCTTATTCATCTCAAGCATCAAATGATGAGGCCTAATATAGTGCCCCACTTTGCCTCTTGTACCAATTCAGCAAAGGGTGAATGTACATTGCAGATTCCCTCATGATCCAAAGAACAGTGATCCAGATACAAAGAGACAATGTTATCCTTTGTTTTAGGCACTGCCATCTCATCAGTGCTCCCCACCTCCCTCCTTCCTACACAATCAGATTTCTGGTGACATCTCAATAATTAGATGCATAAGGCACTAGGGCTCCCCAAGCTCCTTTTCAACTCTGTCCAGTTATTACTGTTGTTAGTGTTATGCTAACAAAGTTGGGGTGCAGATATTATGTTTTTTAGTGGCAATCAATGTTATATAAAGCCTGTTCTAAAAAATGCTGTTTTTTTATCATCATATTCCCATCAGATGACATAAAAGAGCTCGTAGCATAGAGAACTCATTCTTCATGAAAGAGTATTTCTCAAATACCTAATTAAGAACATATATCTACCCATCCCAAAGCAGTCAAGTTTTGTACCACTGCCTTAAAACTACCATTTTGCTCCGAGGAGAGTATATTCTTTATTTCTATTACTGCATTCTAGACAGTTCTAAATCCCACTTACTAACATCCATGTTAACACACTTCAGTACAGGCTGCAACATTGTGTCATCACCAAAGGGAAGGGGGAAAATCTTGTTAGAAGTGACATGACTTAACTAAGTTCAGTACATTTAACACAATTTTATGTTTACTAGAAAGATACATAGAAAGTCAATAATTGCTTTAAGCTTTATAATATGTTTTATGCAAAGAACAGTGCTACACATGGTAAAAGCATATTCTATGAGTAAAAGAATCCCTAAATACATGTGAATATGAGTTCAGAGTCACATACTTAGTAACTTCTAGATTCTTGTTTTATTTCTAATATGAAGCACAGCTCCACTTTGTTTCAAATGGCTTGAAATAAATTTTACACACAAAAGCCCTTACTGACTTTTTGTGAATATGTGCAGTTTTACTATAATACAATATACATATTCCTGAAAATTCTTATACTATGGGAAAAATCTCACAATAAAAATAACAGGCCTTCAGGGGGTGGTGGTGTAGGGCACACCAATCACAAACTTCACCCCTGATACATATATGAAAAAATAGGAATCTAATAAAAGGGGTAATAGTTTTATATATATTAAACAATTAAGACATTCATAAGTAGCATAATAACTATGACACTTTACTTTGAAAGTTATCTGAAGCTTGCTTGTGGAAACTGGAGGGGTCCCAGCTTGTTAGGTTTTTGTGACATGGTATAAGGAGAATTGAAATTGGAAAGGAAATGTAGTACCAGATGTGGATGGCTGCGTGTCACAGCACAAAGAGAACTGAGAAATGATATGTGTGCATATGTGAGTTTTCTGGATTTGTACACAGTTTACTTCAGCTGCATATAGTTTTCTGCTCTTACTTAGTGTGTATCCCAGATGAAACTACACAAAAGCCAACAGAAAATTTGAAATTTGCATTATGCTCAAATCAGTCCCCAACATATCAATAGCACTGGAATAAATCTGTGTTTCAAAGCAAGTGTTATAGCAGAACTGACTGTACCGAAGTTTCCGGAGCCAGAAGCCTTCCCTGGGAGCTCTCTGATAACATCATTCTCCAGGTCCCTGTGGACAGACAATGAAGTATGTCTTGGAGCAGGAGGGGACATCACATTCTGGGCCAATGGTGTAGAGACTCCTAACTTACAGAACCAGACTTGGAATGTTCACTTCTCATCTGTTATCCAGACAAGTTCACTCAGTACTGAACTAATCAGATACTAGAGTCCATTTTGTTTCTCTTGGGTACAACATTTTACAGATTTCAAAGCTAGACCTTGGAAGATAAATCTGCTTAATGGAAATGGAAACATTAAAAATCTTTTGAAAAAGTTTTGAAAAGGCCTCAAGCCCATTGGGTATTCATGGTAGGCAGAATCAATACCTTTCAGTGACTGACATGATTTTTTTTTTTTTTAAGTGGGGAGACAGGCCTGAAGCCAATTCTATGTCTGCAGAGTCACTTCCCCAATTTCATAAACTCCCCTTGTGTGAGTCTGGATTTACCTGCCACCGATGGACTGACACACTGCTCCAGTCTGCTAAGATATGCAGAGAGAGGCTTCAAATGAAGACAAAAGCCTCCCAGTGGCTCAGCCTGGTGTTTCTGATGGATTCACTCATGATTCCTACACATTCAGCACCTGCTCCCTGATGGCTCCAACAGGCAAGCCTCGATACAGGCAATTTCCCCTAGTGTTTGGGACCCAATGGCCACACTTTCTGGGAAACCTGAGCAGGGCTTTAGAGGGGTGTTAGCGGTCTTCCATGCACTCTCCTCCCCCTCAAACTCACCCTCATAGTGGCACTCAAGGCTCACTCTAATTCCATACTCCCCAACTCTCTAGCCAGAACACCCTCCGCCCACTCTACTCCCCAGGAAGCAGGCTCTGCATCCTAGCCTCCAGACTTTTCCTCTTCCTTTTCTTTCTGTCTGACATGACTTTCTGCTCTGTTCAACCCTCATCTTTTGCTTGTTGAGGATCTACAGGAACAAAGCACATTGCTCCCCCCTCCACCCCGCCCCCAACCTTGGAGATGTGTTGACTGATTCTTGTCCACTGTCCCGCTAACTGGCACTTTCTCTGACTCCCACAGCCCCAGGAGTCCTTTTTCTGAAGCCGGAGCAGAGATGGTTCTGTGAAGCCATGGGGATGAGGGCCACAACCTGAGCTGGGACAGAGCTTCTTCTGGGTTCAGAGTTGGCACATCTAATGAGCCAGCAGGGCCGGGGAGGGGAGAGGTCATATGACCATTTTCAAGGCCTGCGGCTTCGTATGGGCCCTCTCTGAACTTCAGTTTCCACATCTATAAAAGGTGGACAGGAAATAATCATACCTACCTCATATAGTTATTGTGAGGTTAAAGGATAAAATACATTCATGACATCACTTTCTAAATGCCACTATATATAGAACAATACACTAATAATGATTTTCATATGTTCTTGCATCTGCTTCTTGATTTAATTTTAAAAGTTTTTTGAAGTAATATATATATAGAAAAGTACAAATCATAATTGTATCACTCAATAAATTTTTACAAACTGATCATATCTGTGCAATCAGCATTCAGATCAAGAATCAACACATTACCAGAACCCTATAACCCAAAAGCCTCATGCATATCTCTTTCCGTTACTCTCTCTCAGCAAGGATAACAGAGCTACTAGCTTTACTTCTAACAGTGTAGCTGAGGATTAACTTAAAAATTTTTTTATTTAAATGAGATCATTCAATATTTATTCTTTCATGTCTGGCTTTTTTTTTTTTTGGCTAAACCTCATGTTTATAAGTTTCATCTATGTTGTTGCATGTGGCTATGAATCTTTATCCACATTGCTGTATAGCAGTCATTGTGTTTATATACACAATATATCAATTGAAAAAAATATACTGTTGTCAATATTTGAACTATTTGACATATAAAACCAACAATTTGCACATGGTTCATGCTAACATTAATCCACTCCACTACTGATAAGCATTTGAGTTTTCCAATCTTGGTTAATATAAATAGTGGGGCTGTGAGCATTTTAGCACACGTCTTTAAATGAACATAAGCAGAAGAGCTGGGTCAAAGGTTACACATATGTTCACCTTTAGAAAGTACTGCCAAACAGATTTCCAAAATGAGCATACCAATATACTCTCCCAACCACATCATATGAGGATTCCAGTTGATCCACACCATCACCAACACTAAACATTTTCTCTCATTCAGATTTTAGCCTTTCTGACATATATGTACAATTACCGCGTATGGTTTCAATTTGCATTTCTCTAATGAATAATAAACTTGACCCATCTTTATATGTTTATTTGGATTTCTCTTTTTGTTAAAGATCTGTTCAACTTCTTGCTCATTTGTTTTTCAGCGTATGATCTTTTGCTCATTTGTTTCTCAGTGTATGTTCTTTTTCTCATTGATTTTTAAGATATCTTTACATTTTCTGGATATGGGTTTTTGTCAGATATATTTTTTCTTTTCTTTTCTTATTTCATTGAATAGAAGCCCCAGTACAATGGATAAAAATGGTGAGAGTAAGCATAATTTTATCCCCTGATATTAAGGGGAAAGTTTTCAATATTTTACCATTGAGTATAATGTTTACTCTGGTGGTTTAGTAAATATTCCTTACCAGATTAAGGATGTTCCCTTCTATAACTAGCTTGCTAAGATTTTTTTCAAGAATGGGTATTGAAACAAAAGTTTATACTCCACCTATTGAGAAAATCATGTTTTTTTCTCCTTTTCTATGATGATAAGGTGAATTAGACTGATTTTGAAATGTGAAATCAGCCTTTCTTAGATGGAGTAACTTCTGCTTTGTTGTGTAGCATTTCCTTTCTTGACTAGCACTTGACTTAATTAAAATGTTATGCTAATAATTTTTATACCTATGAGAGAGATTGGTCTTTAATTTTCCCTTTTTATAATGTCTTTGTCAGGTTTTGGGTTATGTGGCCATCACTAAAATAAAAAAGCTGGTAAATATTTCCTCTGTTTTTATTATCTGGGAAAGATTGCATAAACTGGGTGTTAATTTCATCCTTAAATATTTGGAACAATTCTCTGGTAGAGAACTTTCTTTTTCTTTTAAGATTTTATTTATTTATTTGACAGAGAGAGATACAGTGAGAGAGGGAACACAAGCAGGGGGAGTAGGAGAAGAAGCAGGCTTCCCACTGAGCAGGGAGCCTGATGCGGGGTTCGATCCCAGGACCCTGGGATCATGACCTGGGCTGAACGCAGATGCTTAACGACTGAGCCACCCAGGTGCCCCTGGTAAAGAACTTTTTTTGTGGGAAGGTTTTTAATAATGGATTTCAAATTTCCGGTAATAGTAATTTATTTTTTCCTTTATTTTTGTTAAACGTTCTGCCAGAGCTTTTATTAATTTTACTAATCTTTTCTAAAAAGGTTTTATCTTAGTTGCTTTTCTCATTCTATTACACTGATTTCTGCTCTTATCTTCTTTTTCTTTTCTTTTTCATAGAATGGATATGTTGTTCCTTTACTAGGTTCTTGAGATGGAATTTTAAATTATTAATTTTTAACCCCCCTTTCTAATATATATACTTATAGTATACATGTCCCTGTAAACACTGATTTCACTATGCTTTATTTGCATCCCACAAGTTTAAATCTGTTGTATCCTCGTTATGAATCAGTTCAAACTAATTCTCATTTTGATTTCTTTATTTTTACTTACTTCTTTATTTTTATTTTTATTTTTTAATTGGCTCCATGTCCAAAGTGGGGCTTGAACTCAAGACCCTGAGATCAAGAGCTGCGTGCTCTACCAGCTGAGCCAGCCAGGCATCCCTCATTTTGATTTCTTAATTATTCATGTATGACTTAGAGATGTGTTATTAAATTTCCAGACAGTGGGGTTTTTCTTGTTATCTTATTGCTGACTTCTTACTTAGTTGCATTGTGATCAGCGAATAAAGTCTAAACTTTATATAGGATTCCAGTCTCATAAATTTCTGGAGATTCTTTATGACCCATCAAAAGGTGGATTTTAGTAAATATTTCATGAGAACTTAAATTGTTATTGCTCCTTGCATATGTTTCAGGTTTCTCAAGATTCCAATTTGTTGCTCCAGACCTATGCAATGGCAAAAGGGTTTCCCTCTCCCCAGCAGAGGTGCTGCACATGGGCCAACCCTGACCCTCAGCTCAAACCAGAATTAGCAATTCCTCTGCAAGAAAATATAACTGGTGACTCAAAGCTCATTTGTATAGTTTTCCTCTCTGTAATTTTATTCCACCTAGTCCTTATTGATTCCATAGATTTCTCAAAACTTAAACAGTATAATTTTTTGTAATTTATCCACTTTTTTCCACATTCCTATAGGAGAAAACTAGCCTGTTGTGACCTCCTACATCCTGCTTAGAACATGAAATCAAGACTCTTAAAATATTTGTAAAAATAAGTAAAGAAGGTTTTTGAAAAAGGCATCAATCCAAGCAATTTTTGCAATGCAAAGAATAGAGCTCCTAGAGCCTTGATTTACTTTGGCAAACTTTTATTGATTATCTGCTGGTCACAAGCACTACACCATGTCCTGTGCAATTAATAATAAGTTAGACAGTCCTGGTACCAGATGAACTTACAGTCCACAGAGGAGTCAGAAAAGGAAACAGATAAATTGCAATGCAATGTAGCACCTGTTACAATAGAGAAGAGTATCTCCTGGAACTCAGAGGAAACAAGGACTGCCTACCCATAAGATTCAAGAGAGAGGGCGCCTGGGTGGCTCAGTTGGTTAAGCAACTGCCTTCAGCTCAGGTCATGATCCTGGAGTCCCGGAATCGAGCCCCGCATCGGGCTCCCTGCTCGGCAGGGAGTCTGCTTCTCCCTCTGACCCTCCCCCTTCTCATGTGCTCTCTCTCTCAAATAAATAAATAACATCTGAAAAAAAAAAGATTCAAGAGAGAGTTTACACATAAATAAAGTTACACTTGATTCTGAATCCTGAGCAGAGTTGGGAGGCATAAAAGGAGGAATCATATTCTAGGCAGAGACAGCATTTGCACCAACTTAGTCTCATGAAATGGAATGGAACATTTATTCAAGAGTGAGATATGAATGAACTAGAATAGAGTCATATGTGTGGGTGTCTGGAGTTGAGTGCTTGTGTAAAAATAAGGTCAAAGAGTATGGAGGTTCCTCAAACAGTTGAAATTAGAGCTACCGTTCGATCCAGCAATTGCACTACTGGGTATTTACCACAAAGATACAAATGTAGGGACCCGAAGGGGTACGTGTACCCCAATGTTTATAGCAGCAATGTCCACCATAGCCAAACTGTGGAAAGAGCCAAGATGCCCATCGACAGATGAATGGATAAAGAAGAGGTGGTATATATACACAATGGAATATTATGCAGCCATCAAAAGGAATGAGATCTTGCCATTTGCAACGACGTGGATGGAACTGGAGGGTGTTATGCTGAGTGAAATAAGTCAATCAGAGAAAGACATGTATCACATGACCTCACTGATATGAGGAATTCTTAATCTCAGGAAAGAAACTGAGTGTTACTGGAGTGGTTGGGGGTGGGAGGGATGGGGTGGCTGGGTGATAGACATTGGGGAGGGTATGTGCTACGGTGAGCGCTGTGAATTGTGCAAGACTGTTGAATCACAGTTCTGTACTTCTGAAACAAATAACGCAACATATTTTAAGAAAAAAGAAAAAGAAGAAGATAACAGGAGAGGAAGAAAAGGGGAGTATGTCGGAGGGGGAGACGAGCCATGAGAGATGATGGACTCTGAAAAGCAAACTGAGGGTTCTAGAGGGGAGGGGGTAGGGGGATGGGTTAGCCTGGTGATGGGTATTGAGGAGGGCACGTTCTGCATGGAGCACTGGGTGTTATGAACAAACAATGAATCATGGAACACTGCACCAAAAACTAATGATGTAATATATGGTGATTAACATAACAATAAAAAAATAAAAAAAACAAAAAAAATAAAAAAGAAGATGGGCAACACGTTGACTTGCCTCAACATAATATCATGGAGGACAGGATCTTGTCCTATGGGCAGACATTATCTACCTTCTTTGCACAGTTTCCGTGCACACAACGGACAGAATGAGGTTTAGACGGCAGTGAAGTGTCGCTCTGTCCACCACTAACATTGGTTTGGGGTCAGCAGGGTTAAGTGATATGCAAAAATTCACTTTCCTCATTTGTGAAATGGTTAAAATAATACCTACATTGTAAGATTTTCATAAGGGGTAGAAATAATATTTCAGAGTGTGCAACAGATTGTCTAGAAAATAGTAAGCCTTCAATAAAGGGTAGTGAGTACTATTTAAAAAAAAAAATAAGGTCAAAGAGGTAATTTCTGGCCACATTAAAGGGGCATTGAATGCCAAGCCAGAAGCTCATAGAGATGCTTTAACAAAAGCAAATCACATGATTAAACTATTTAAGAAACAGAGTTCCAGCAGCAGTGGAGAGAGCAGAATGAAAAGTGAAGGACCTAAGGAGAAGGAATGTTTGCAGGGATCCCAATAATGAAATTTTTCTGCAATATTATTTATAGATGAATTATCGATTTTGATATACTAAATCTTGAAAATGACTGATAAAATCACCCTCTAAAATCTATTAATAGAGACTACAATTGGCCAAAGCACAAAGCTTACTTCACCGTCTTGTCATTAATGTGTGTTTTGATGCCATTAAGTAAATAGGTCTCTCCCAAATAGAGTTATTTGTTTTTACAGTGACTCTAATTTTCTTAAAGATCCTGAGAGAAATCCAAAAAAGCATCTTTTTAGACCTCTGTCTGTTTTGTATGCAATGTTTCTTAGTGTCATCTTATCTTATTTAGCCAAAACACTTTCTTTCACTTAACTTTTCTAGATATAAGGTAAAAATGAGAGAGAAGGGAGAGATTGATATGAAAGAAAAAAACGAGAGGATTGTGAAGTGATGCAATGAAGCCTAATTTCTAGTAAGTGGCTCTGCCTCTCATCCTGGCCTTTCATCTTGTTTATTAGAAATATCTTGCCAGCAAAATTTCTGTAAGAAAGCTCAGCTCCTTTGGTATAATTGGGGTAACATCTACCTTGCCAAACTTAAAAGTACTGTTCAATGTAAAACATTGGCACACAAAAGTAGCAAATAGAGATCATTACCCAGACTTTAGCCTACTTATTTTATACTTTTTTCATGTAGAACAAATATTTTAAGCTGATTAAGTGATTCCCCACAGACAGTTACCTCCTGTGACTGACTTTGGCTCAAGTGAGAATAGATACAAATTCAGAATCTCATGGAGCTTCTGATTCCCCAGATTGCATTTGATAAATACTTTTTTTTTTTTTTTTTGCTGCAACCGATTACCACATCCCATACTGTGATTTGACTGTTGGACCATTTCAACCTGCCTCTTCCCTATGAAGTAAATACTCGGGTGGTAGCTAGCTTGAAATCATTGAAAAATAGTGTAATTATGTAATTTATAATGTGAAACCCCCTTAAACATTCAGTATTCACCCTGTGAGGCCGTCCCCATTTTACTGAAGAGAAAACGAAAGTTCTAAAATATTAAATAATTCATCGAATGACACATAAGTCACACAAACAGGATTAGAAGGAAAAACTTTTGGTTTCAAATCCAGAACCTTTGGTTCTTTCCACATATTGCTTCTCATATCCCTGGCAGTCAACCAACCTGAAATCCAAGTTAAACACCAAACATTTTCCTAATTTTGATAGATTGAACTCGTATTGTATGATTCCAATCCTCTCACTGAGAGAAGGAATCTTATGCTGACTTTGTGTAAATTCATATTCAACAGGTGTTGACTGTTGTAAATAGCATTAACATTTTATATCCTCTAATCCATGAGTCAGACTCATACATACAAGTGTCATTTCTTTTGTAATTGAGCCTTGAGGTGACTTTATCACAAAAAGTACAATTTTAAGAAATCTAATAAATTGACATCTGTGTGACCAGCAGCATTTTGCTGATATAAGTAATATCTAGAATTGGGCTACCAGGTTGTAAAGACCATATAACAGTAACCACTTGCAAATACAGTGAAAACATCCCTAACTTCTTTCCAAAGTTTTAAGTATTTGTTTGTTTTGTAACCCCAAAGTTTAGTTGCTTGCCCTCTTTTCAGAATGAACCATATTCTCCGGGACCTATCTCGACATAAGTTTGGTTATATATCTTAAGGTAATTTCTAATTATTGTTCTCCTCTTAAAAGCATATGCAACCCATAAATTAACTTCGTAAATTTTACAGTTTGCTGGGTTCAACTTCTAGCATTGAAGAAAAATGGACTCAAATCCTAACAACTAAATGGTAGAAAACCCAGAGCATTCATGATATATCATGAATTTTTTATAGCTTCAAGTTTATATTTCCACTCTGTTTTCGGTCTCTACCTGTAACCTACATGCAGTAAACTTTTCTGAGATTCTGGGACACTGTGGGGGCTTATACTACAAAACATTATGGTAAGCAACTCTTTCTTATTGGAGTATAGTTGACATATACCATTAGTTTCAGGTGTACAACATAATGATTCAATATTTGTCTATGTCGCCAGATGATCGCCACAGTAAGTGTAGTTAACATCTGTCACCACACAGTTATACAAAATTTTTTTCCTTCTGATGAAAACTTTTAAGATCTACTCCCTTAACAAGTTTCAAATATGCAATGCAGTATTGTTAACTACAGTCACCACACTGTTCATTATGTCCATGACTTATTTATTCTATAGCTGGAAGTTTGTGCCTTTTGACCCCCTTCATCCATTTTGTCTACCCCCCAAGCCCCTGCCTCTGGCAACCACCAATCTGTTCTCTGTACCTATGAAATTGTTTTGTTTCATTTTTAGATCCCACATATAAATGAACAAATCATTCCACATAAATGAGCAAATAATTTTACATTGAATTTTAGATGGTACTTATAAAATTTGTTAAACACTCTGGGCTCTGAATTTTCACTGATAACCTTTTTTTTATTGAAACCATAATGCTGCGACTCCCTTTTCTTTGTTTTAACCTCCTTTTCTCTTTTGCTCACTAGTTCTCCAGTTACGTATTTATATCTCATAGAGAGGAGTTTAATTCTCTTTTCATATCACTTTCCCAAACTGCTGAGATATGAATGCTAATTTTATAAGCAAAATAGTAGGCAGACTTCTAAGAACTCTCAATGACCCAAGCCCTTGTATAATCTCCTCTAGTTTGTGTAGTGGAGACACTTGCTTCCGTTCGGATGTGGTGATGGGATGTCACTCCTGTGATAATGTTACACCATATGGCAAAGATAAAGGGGTTTTGCAGAAGTAATTAAGGTCCTCAATTAGTGAACTTCAAGTTAATCAAAAGGAAAATTATACTGGGTGAGCCTGACTTGGTCAGGTGAGCTCTTTAAAAGAGCATCTAGAAGTCAGAGACTCTGTTTTCTGGACCTAGAGAAGCAAGCCACCTTGAATTTTACAGATTCAAATACATGAATTCTGTCAACAAGTATGTGAGTTTAGAAGAGGGCACTGAGCCAAAGGCGAGGTCCCAGGCTCTGAACACCTTGACTGCAGCCTGTGAGCCCCCAGCAGAGGACTCAGTGAGGCTGCTGCACCTGTCTGTAGTCCTGACCCACAGAGAATGTGAGATAATAAAGAGAGATGGTTTTAAGCTGATATATTGTGGCAACTGGTTACACAGCAGAGGAAAACTAATACAGTATCTGTCTAATTCTATGGGGATCTTAAACTAGCCATTTCCTTTCCCTAACAAAATAAGGGCAACTTTCTAAGACTGGCTTGTTTGGAATTCCTGATGGTGGAGCAGCATCCAATGAAAATCAATTGGATTGTGAGTAAAATGAAACAAAGATGAGCATACCTGAGGAATAAAAATAATCAGCGAGTCTGTAGAACACTTTATGATCATTTCATTTTTTTTTTTTTAAACAGAGAGGGCAGGGGCCAAAGGAGAGAGAGAATCTTAAGGAGGCTCCACACCCAGCGCAGAGCCTGACCTGGGGCTTGATCTCACAACCCTGAGATCATGACCTGAGCAGAAATCAAGAGTCTGATGCTTAACCAACTGAGCAACCCAGGCACCCCCTTGATGATCATTTCAGCATGAGAATTGTTTAGAACTAGAGTGGTTGGACCATTGATCTCCATTTAAATAGGTTAATAGTTGGCATCTTCTGTTGAAACATCAACACACCCAAGCTGAAATAATTAGATTTTCCATTCCTTTATCGTGATACAATCTTCCTTTATGAAAAATGAAGTTGCAATAATGTCATCAGGATATCTGATTTACGAGATTTCTTAATAATGGTAACAGGTTGTGTTTATATAGTCACACTCACCTACTGAGTCCCACTGTATGACTAATCAGTTACTTCCAAGCTGAGAAACCACTTTTAATTTCTAGCCTGAAAACAGAAGGTAATGAACAAACCTACACCTGGGCCAAGTAAGAGAATTTAGTCTGTTTAGAACCATGAAATCTGAATTAATTCACAGACCCTTGCTACTTAGGTACACGCTTATCAGATAGCTGCAAAATCTGTCCTTAGACATATAGTATACCCATTTTTAATTTTAATCATGTCTTAGATTTGTCAGATTTAAATCTGAATTTCATAAATGATATATTTTGTTAGTAGAAGTATATTCCATACAATGGAGCTCAATATCATATATTTTTAATAAGTATTCTGGGTGATTTTTTAGAACCTTAGTATCTGATAACACATGCACTTTCTGTTAGGTCCTATGCTCCACTCTAGGGATGCAGAAATATTCTAAGATACTCTTTCCCCTGGAGCTGCTCATTGACAAGTGCGGGGTATGGGGAAATACAAAAATAATTATCTGATCTTCTTTCTGCCTTTTACTGCTCTATAAAATATCACTAGTTTCCTATTTCATTAGTTTTATTATCAGAGTTTTACAGGATCATATTGTTAGCCTGTGACCTTACTCAAATTTTAGAAATACAACTGATGCTTTTTAAACATGTAGACTTAGAGAGTGCCAAGCAATTACCAATGAAACATCTATTTCTTTGTTGTTTTCAAAATATCCTGGTTGCTCTGTCCTACTTTCTCTAAGTTGGTTGTTATTAAAAATGAAAATGTCCCCAGGAAGGGAACATGCTCAAAATGTTCTTAACAAGAGATTTTGAAATATTTGACCTGTCAGAAACAGGGATTTCAAAGGGTGACAATTAAGTTCATCCAATTCCCACACAACTGTGGTACCATCCCAGAATTCAGTACTACTGTCTCCAGACTAAACACAGAAAACATTATACATAAGACATAAGAAAATTCTTTCTGCTGATTTGGGAGTCATTCTCTGCTTTGAGAATATTCATGTCCTTATTCAAAGTGGTAGCATCAAAGAGAAGATTTATAACTGATATAATTCCCCCCATTTTCAATTCCCCTTACCCTGATGTATTTTTTTTCCACAGCACTAATTCACTTGTAACATACTATATCATTTACTTGCCCATTATCCTTATTACTCATTGTTTACCTGTCCCTACTAGATAATATAACCTCCACAAAAGCAGAGGATTTTTTTTTTAAGTTTTGCACACTGATACCGCTTAAGTAGCATACAAAAGGGGCAAATTAAATCTGTTTAAAAAGTTAACTAATAAAATAATATTCAATCACTCTTAGTCCTAATCCATCTCCAAAAGAATAAGGCTTTTTGGCATTTCTATGCTGGGTTTTGTCCAATGTGCTAGAAAACATTTTAGAAGGATAAAAATGTTTATCTCTGTACATGGCAAGGAGTTACTACCCAGCCAACAATGGGCCCCAGCCTTTCACCTCTTTGACTGTTGTAGAGCTGTGTTTATGCTGATTTATTCCTATCCTGTCACCTGGACATCTTCTGACCAATGACCAAACTCTGAAATATTGTTGACACGCGTTAAAAGTCAGTAGGTAAGAAGGTTCTACTCTACACGTCAGCCTTTGCCTCTCAGTGAGAACTCACAATCCTTCCATTTGCTCAGTTTAAAAAAACTTGTTATTACCCTTGATTCCTTTTCTTGGCCCACTTTCCATAAGTAAACCAAATACTGGCTTTAACTCAAAGTATATCCATCCTGACCACATCTCATGACCAAGACTGCTACCCACCTAATCCAGGTCACTATCATCTCCTGTCTAACCGGTCTCTCTGCTTCCACCTCACCCCACCACAATCTGTACTAACATTATTAGCAAAGTGATTCTGTGTAAGATGTAGCTCAGATTATGTCATTTCTTGGTTCGAGCCCTCCAGTGCTTCCCATCTCACTCATAGTACAATTCAAAATTCCTACAAAGCCTTCCATGATCCAGATTCTCATTATCTCTCTGACTTCATCTGCGACTCTCACATTCACTGACTCAGCTCCCTTGTTGTTCTGGGAAGATGCAAGGCACAATCCTGCCTCAGGGCCTTTGCATTTCTTGTTCCCTCAGCCTAGAATGCTCACTCTCTCACTCTCTTACAAGAGAGTCTTTGTTCAAATGTCTCCTTCCCAATGTGTCCTTCCCTGGCTCAACTATTTGAAATTGCAAACCACAATGCCTGACCCTCCCTCTTTGAAGCATTTCCCCACTTACATTCTTATAATACTGACTAATTCCTAACACATTATTCAATTTATTTGCTTATTTTTTAATTGTCTTTCTCTGCCCACAAGTGTGGAAGCTCCATGTGGGCTGGTGTTGGGGCTGTTTTATTTTCTGGTGTATCTATAGTTTACGGAATAGTGCCTGGCACATAGCAGGTGCTTAATAAATGTTTGTTAAAAGAGCATTAAATATTAAGGAAAAATATCTTATTAAAAAAACTGACAAAATCATACATTCACCTACACAATTCAGTTTTGCTTATAATTTAAATAAGTGAAATATATAAATCCTTATATAGACTTATTCACACATTTATTCAGTAAACTTTAAAAGGGAAACTCTGAGGGCACCTGGGTGGCTCAGTGGGTTAAGTGACTGCCTTCAGCTCAGGTCATGATCTCAGAGTCCTGGAATCAAGTCCTGTATCAGTCTCCCTGCTCAGTGAAGAGTCTGCTTCTCCCTCTGACACTCCCCCCTCTCATATGCTCTCTCTCTCTCATTCTCTCTCTCAAATAAATAAATAAAATCTTTAAAAAAAAAAGCCAAACTCTGGGGAATATAAATAGGAAACAATGTGCCAATTGAGGGAGTTTATAATTTAAAAGAGTAAAGATACGTGCATAAATAATTTCACATTATTACATATATTAAAATGTAGAATAATAACATAAAGGATATTTTATGTATTTAAATGCTTGCCATCCATAGAGTACTTTAAATTTTAATAATGTTACCACATAGAGTAGAATACCCAAGATATGTTAGCAATATATTTATAAGCAAAGTCAGAGACTAAATAAATTAGGGAAACTCTGGATTAAATTAGATTAAAGAAATATCATTTCTGCAGAATTAATCAGATTATGTTAAGGTGCATTGTGACTCTATAAGAGGAGAAAAACCCAGATTTAATTTGGTCAAGGAGGTAAGTTTTTTGTTTGTTTTTAATTAAAACTAGTGCTCTGAGGAACACTGGGGCACGTGGACATTGATTTTTACATTTTATTCTCAAAAGTGACTTTGGGGCCGCCTGGGTGGCTCAGTCAGTTAAGCGTCCAACTCTTGGTTTCAGCTCAGGTAGTGATCTTGGGGTCGTGAAATCGAGCCCCATGTTGGGCTCCATGCTCAGCGTTGAGCCTGTTTGAGATTCTCTCCTCTCCCTCTGCCCCTCCCTCTCGTGCTCTCTCTCTCTCTTTCTAAAGTAAATAAATAAATCTTTTTTAAAAAGTGTGCTATGGTGAGCGCTGTGAATTGTGTAAGACTGTTGAATCACAGACCTGTACCTCTGAAACCAATAATACATTATATGTTAAAAAAAGAAGATAGTGGGAAGGGAAAAAGGAAGCGGGGGGGAATCGGAGGGGGAGACGAACCATGAGAGACTATGGACTCTGAGAAACAAACTGAGGGTTCTAGAGGGGAGGGGGATGGGGGATGGGTTAGCCTGGTGATGGGTATTAAAGAGGGCACGTACTGCATGGAGCACTGGGTGTTATGCGCAAACAATGAATCATGGATCACTACATCAAAAACTAATGATGTAATGTATGGTGATTAACATAACATAATAAAATAATAAAAAATAAATAAAAATAAAAAATAAAGTGACTCCGATTGGACACCTGAAAATAATATAACACTGTATGTTAATTATACTAGAATTAAAATAAAATATAAAAGAATGTCTTAAAAAAGTGACTCTTTGGCTTCGTGTATAGATATAATTATTTAGCAGAGGAGGAAATTAAGGTTCAGAGTGAGTTAATAAATTTTCCAAGTCACTTAGGCAGTGAAACTTATCTGTATGATACTATAATGGTGGATACATGGGATAATTTAATAAGATTGTTCAGTGGAAAATCTGAGAATAGGATATAGAGTTTTGATTCCTAATTGAGGAATCTTCCCCAACCTAAATTAGGTACACCTTTTTTGGTATGAAAATGCATATCCCTTTTATTGAGCTTGCTACAATGTTCAGTGATTCCCAGTTTATAAGACGTTCGTATCTATTACTCTATTAGATCCTTATGAACAGTAGCTGTAATTCATTTTTATATTCTTGATGCCTAGTATTGTGTCCGGCATGGAGGAAGTGTTCAATAAGTATATGTTGAATCAATGAACACATATATGTATGTATGAAGGAATGAATGTATAATTGTATGATTGAACAGTTCTTTTTGATTACAAAACTCTGCTTCTTTGTAAACTCATAAAGATTGTTTTTTAAAAAGAAAGATAGCTTTTGAAAAAATAAGCAACACCAAAAACTGGTAAAAACTACCTTATCTTTTTCATTCCAAGAAGAATACTTCTGTGTTTAGAGCCATTATGTGTCATTAGATATAAAGAAAAACGAGCAACAATAAAGGAAAATACTCTGAATTCTTCTCTGGCAGATTAGATCACTAAGCTCTCAAACCATTAAGACCTGGATATTTTTCATCTCTGATGTCCATTATTTTGCCTACCTCAGTATCTGCTTTGCCTTTTTGGAATAGTTTAAAATTCAATATAATATTAAGCAACTAATAAGTACTAAAATAACTAAAAATATACGACAACTTGCATTGTAAGGTACTTCACATGACTGTTTAATTTTTTTAGCTGGGAAGATTATAAAATATTTTTATATTTTTACATGCACTTAGGTTCAGAAACCTAAACAAAATCAGGCGCCCATATTAAATATCACAAATTGGAACTATTTCAGTATCTTCATCTTATGAAGAAGTTTGAACTCACCTCATAAATTAATTTGAAAGTAGTATAAAATATATATGCCCACATAAAACATGTTCTAAAAAAACTGTATTAATGTCATTTATAATTAGAAAATGTGAATCTATAATTAGAAAATTTAAATCTTTTAAAATAGACTTTATATTTTAGCACAGTTTTAGGGTCACAGCAAAACTGGGTGAAATGTACAGAGATTTCCCATACTCCCCCTGCCCCTACACATGCATAGCCATTATCAACATGCCTCACCAGAGAGAACATTTGTTACTATTAATAAACCTACACTGACACATCATTATCACTTCCCCCTCCAAAACAGTGACTCTTTGACTCACTATACAGATATATTTATTTAACTGAGGAGGAAATTAAGGCTCACAGAGAGTAAATAAATTGTCCAAGGTCACTTAGGAAACCCACAGGTTATCTAATCCATAGGTTACATCAGGGTTCATTCTTGATGTTGCACATTCTGTGGTGTATGCACAATCTTATTAAATTATCCCATGTACCCACCATTATACAGACAAGTTTCACTGCCTTAAGAATCCTCTACACTCCACCTATTTATCCCTCCTTCCCACTATCCTTTAGTAACCACTGATCCTTTTACTTCTCCCTTTCCTAGGATGTCATATATTGGAATCAAACAGTACGTAGGCTTTTCAGAGTAGCTTCTTTCACTTAGTAATGTGCATTTAAGTTTTCAGTTTATTTGGGTAAATACCAAGGAGCATGATTGCTGGATCACATGGTAAAACTATACTTAGTTTTGTAAGAAACTGCCAATCTGAGTTAGGAAGTATTCATTCCTTCAGCTTCAATCTTCTGAAAGAGATTATAGAGAATTTATGTAATTTCCTTCTTAAGTGTCTGTTAGAATTCACCAGTGAATCCATTTGGGCGTGGTGTTTTCTATTTTGAAAGGTTATTAATTACTGATTCAATTTATTTACTAGGTATAGGTCTATTCAGATTATCAGTTTCATTTTGTGTGAGTTTTGGCAGATTGTATCTTTCAAGGAATTTGCTCATTTCATCTAGGTTATCAGAGTTATGGGCATAGACTTGTTCATAGTATTCTTTTATTATTCTTTTAATGTCATGGGATCTCTAGTGATGTCTCCTCATTTCTTTCTTTCTTTCTCCAACTTTTTATTTAAATTCCAGTTAGTAAACATACAGTGCAATATTAGTTTCAGATACAGAATTTAGTGATTCATCACTTATATACAACACCCGGTGCTCATTACAAGTGCCCTCCTTAATCCCCATCATCTATTAACTCATCCCCCCACCTACCTCCCCTCCAGTAACCATCAGTTTGTCCTCTATAGTTGAGCTCTGTTTCTTGCTTTGTCTCTCTTTTTTTGTTGTTGTCCCCCATGTTCATTTGTTTTGTTTATTAAATTCCACATATGAGTAAGATCATATGGTATTTGTCTTTCTCTGACGTTTCGCTTAGCATAATACTCTTTAGCTCTATCCATATCACCGCAAATGACAAGATTTCATTCTTTTTATGGCTGAGTAATATTCCATATATATCCATATATACATACACCACATTTATCTATTTATCAGTCGATGGACATTTGGACTGTTTCCATCATTTGGCCATAGTAGATAATGCCGCTATAAACACCAGGGTGCATATATCCCTTTGAATTAGCATTTTGTATTCTTTGGGCAAATACCTAGTAGCAATCACTGCATTGTGGGGTAGTTCTAATTTAACTTTTTGAGGAATCACCATACTGTTTTCCACAGTGGCTGCACCAGTTCATATTCCCATCAACAGCACAGGAGGGTTCCCTTTTCTCCACATCCTCACCAATACTTGTTGTTTCTTGTGTTGTTGATTTTAGCCATTCTGACAGGTGTGAGGTGAAATCTCATTGTAGTTTTGATTTGTATTTCCCTCATGATGAGTGATGTTGAGCAGCTTTTCATGTTTCTGTTGGTCATTTGTTTGTCTTCTTCGGAAGCATGTCTATTCCTATTTTCATGACTTCTGCCCATTTTTTAACTCAATTATTTGTTTTTTGGGTGTTGAGTTTTTTTCAATTCTTTATATGTTTTGGGTATTAACCTTTATCAGACTGTCATTTGTAAATATCTTCTTCCATTCTGTAGGTCACCTTTTAGTTTTGTTAATCATTCCTCATTAATTTGTAATAATACTCATTTTTGTCCTCTTCTGTTTTCCTTAGTTAGCCTGACTACAGGCTTGTTAATGTTATTAATCTTTTAAAAGAGCCAGCTTTTATTTTTTTTAATTTTCTCTATTGATTTCCCTTTTGATATTTTATTGATATCTGCTCTACTTTTTCTTATTTCTTCTCTGCTTATTTTGGATTTAATTTGCTCTTCTTTTTTAGTTCCCTAAGGTAAAAGCTTAAATGATTAATTTTAGATCTTTCTTTTTTAAATATATGCATTCAATGCTATAAATTTTACTCTAAGCATTGCTTTCATTGTATTCCACAAATTTTGATAAATTATATTTTTGTTTTCACTTAGTTCAAAATATCTTTTCATTGCTTTTGAGATTACTTCTTTGTCTCAGGTGTTTTATGGTAGTATGTTGCTTCATCTCCAAATATCTTGGGATTTTCCAGCTGTCTTTTTGTTATTGATTTAGAGTTTAATTTAGTTGTGGTCTGAAGTCAGAATTTGTATGATTTCTACTCTTTTAAATTTGTTAAGGTTTTTTTTATGGCTTTATGGTTTATCCTGGTAAATATCCCATGTAAGCTGGAGAAGAAAGTATATTCTGCTGTTGTTAGATAGTCTATAGGCGTTCATTATATCCAGTTGATTGATGGTGTTGAGTTCAACTATGTGTTTAGTAATTTTCTACCTATTGGATCTGTCCATTTCTGATAGAGGGGTGTTGAAACCTCCAATTATACTACTGGATTCATCTATTTCTCCTTGCAGTTCTATCAGATTTTGCCTCACATAGTTTGACTCTGTTTTAAGCATATACGTGTCAAAGATTATTATCTCTTCTTAGAGTACTGGCCCCTTTGTCATTATGAAATGCTGCTCTTTATCCCTGATAAATATCCCTTGCTCTGAAGTCTACTCTACCCAAAATTAATATAGCTACTCCTGCCTTCTTTTGATTAATGTTAGCATGGTTAGCATATCTTTCTCCATTCATTTACTTTTAATCTATATGTGTCTTTATATTTAATGTGGGTTCCTTGTAGACAACATGTAGTTAGGTCTCATTTTTTGATACATTCTAACTATTTTTATCTTTTAATTGGTGCATTTAGACCACTGAGGTTTAAAGTGATTATTGATATAGTTGGATTAATATCTACCGTATTTGTTACTGTTTATTCTTTGTTGCTCTTGTTCTGTGTTCCTGTTTTTGTCTTCTACTCTTTTTCTGCCTTTTGTGGTTTTAATTGAGCATTTTATGTAATTCTATTTTCTCTCCAGCCAGCATATCTGTTTTACTCCTTTTTCTCCACTTTTTTTGTACTTTTTTAAAGGTTTGCAATATACATTTATAAGTACTCCAAGTCCGCTTTCAAATGACATTATACCACTTCATCAGTATAATACCTTATAATAACAAAATTATCCCAATTCCTCCCTCTTGTCCCTTATATCACTGCTATCATTCATTTCACTTATATACAAGTGCACATAGGTATATGTATGCATAGATAAGCATACATATACATACATAATATATATGGACAAAGTCAAAGACATTGCTACCATTATTTTGAATAAACTTATCTTTTGGATCAATTAAGGATACAAAAAATTAAAGTTTTATTTACCTTCACTTATTCCTTCTCTGATTATTTTCCCGTCTTTATGTAGATCTGAGTTTCTGACCTATATCATGTTCCTTCTCTCTGAAGAACTTTTAAAATTTTTTTGGAAGATAGGTTTCTTGACAACAAATTCCCTCAATTTTTGTTTGCGTTGAAGAATCTTTATTTCTCTTTCACTTTTTAAAAGATAATTTCACAGGGTAGAGAATTCTAGGTTGATGAGTCTTTTTCTCTTAACACTAAATATGTCACTCTCTTCTTGGTTTCTGAAGAGAAGTTACATGTAATTTGCATCTTTTCTCCTCTCTAGGTAAGGTGTTTATGTCCTCTGGCTTCCTTAAGAATTTTTTTAATCTTTGTTTTTCTGTAGTTTGTAACTGATATGCCTAGGTGTAGTTTTTGGGGCCTTTATCCTCCCTGGTGTTCTCTGAGTTTTCCTGGACCTGTGGTTTGGTGTCTGACATTAATTTGGAAAAGTTCTTATTACTTTAAATATTTCTTCTGTTTCTTTCTTTTCCTTCTGGGATTCCCATTACAGGTATGTTATATCTTTTGTAATCGTCCCACAATTTTTAAATATTCTGTTGTATTGTTTTTTTTTCCTAGTCATTTTTTGTTTCTGTATGCTTTTTAGTTTTTGAGGTTTCTATTGAGATACACTCAGGCTCAAAGATTGTTTCCTCAACTGTGTCTAATCTGCTAAGAAGCCCATCAAATTTTTAATTCTTCATTTCTCTTATAGTGTTTTTGGTCTGTAGCCTTTCTTTTTGATTCTCTCTTAGAATTTCCATCTCTCTACTTATATTGTCCATCTGTTCCTTCATTCTGTTTACTTTATCCTTTAGACTGCTTTGCATATTAAACATAGTTGTTTTAAATTCCTGGTCTAATAATTCTAACACCCTTGCCATAGCCGAGTCTGGTTCTGATGCTTGTTCTGTCTCCTCATCCTGGTTTTTTGCCTTATAGTTTGTCTTGTAATTTCTTCATGATATGCCAGGTAACAGGAACTGCTATAACTAGGCCTTTAGGAATGTGGTGGTAATGTGTTGGGGGAGGGGAGTCATTCTATAGGTCTATAATTAGGCCTCAGTCTTTTAGTGACACTAGGACTCTGGACTGTGAACTATACAAGTGTTTCTCAGTTTATTTTTCTCCCCTCTTAGAGGTACAGAATGGCTAAACAGGCCAGAGTTGGGTATTTCCTTTCTCCCCGTTCAGTAAGACTCTGATAAAACCACAGCACACTAGACTCTGGCATTAGTTTTTCCTGAAAGCAAACATTTTCAAAAAGAACAGAATGCTCTGGTATATTTCAAAATGGTTTCTTTCCCCCTACCTCTGCGGAAGCACAAAGGATTTTTTCTCATAGTTTTCACTGTGAGAACTATGTGGGCCTCCTGGTGATAAGCTCAGTAGCAAGGGGCCCCCATATGACTGGGTGCCCCTGCTGTTTCTAAGTCTCAAAGTTGTCCACAATGAGCCTTCATCAATTTGCCAATTACAATTCAGATCTTCCTACCCTGGCACTGACTCCCACGGAGATTTCAAACTTGTGTGTTCTGCTCTAGTAAGTTGTAATTCTCTGTGTTCACCTGTTTGTCTGTCCAGTTGTGGAGGCAGCAGTTTCCCCTGTGACCTCTCTTTGTTATGAATCTGAAAATTGTTTCTTTTTTAGTTTCTTCAGCTTTTTAATGGTTATTAGGACAGTGATGACCTCCAAACTTTTTATATGCCAGACCAATTCAGGAGGGAGGTACTTCATTAAAATGACATCAGAAAAAAAATGTGCTTTTGATGTCTGAAAGTTTTATTTAAAAAAGAAAGGCAGAAATGAATGGAAAGGTAACTTACAGATATGGTTTAAAGTTGGCTAAATAAAACTCATGCTAAGATTAATATAAAAGATAAAATTTAATTGTGTTATTAACCAAATATAGCTGCAAATTAAAATGATTCTGATTTTTGACATATTTGTTCTACTTGTAAAGAAATCTACTTGGGCAAATTCAATGCACCCTGAAAGTTCTATGCTCCTTTTTCTCTCAAATACGAAGACTTTGTATCCTTGAGTTAGTAGACAGTTTGAAAATTAAAGGTACAGCTCAGATTTCTTTAGAAAATGTAGACATTGCCCCTTTATATTTTGGTAAATACAGATTGTATTTAGGAAAAAAAAAGCCCCAAACATTGACAGATGAGTAAAATAAATCTTATCTAGGCACTTCAGAAGAGTTACCAGCCAATTTATTAGTTATTTATCAGTTCTTTTTTTCTGATAAAATTGAACAAAAATACAAAGGGAATAACAATTCTGATATGTACTTATAAAGTACCTTCTTGTTGGCTGACATTACTGAGAGCAGGGAACTCAAATTGAATCCATTAAAAATATTTATACTCTCCAAATCTTATCCTGTTGAAGAAGGATCATGAATCCTTCCAAGCATGGCCAGGGCTGACTGTATGGAATTTTAATGTTTCCTAGTCAATATGGTCCCTGGACACAAGGCACCATGAGTTTTAAATACTTCTAATGCCAACAGCAGTAAGCAATTTCCCTCGAGTTTCTGCTACTGCTCTTGAACAAATTAGTTTGTTTTTCTTTAGCTACTATCCAAACTTAAATAGCACCCAATGTCCAGCTTGTTATCCTCATCCAAATGGGAAGAGTTGTTCCCACAGATGACCTGCCATAGTTTTGATTAAAGACTATTTTCACACATCCAGGAAAATAGCACAGTTAGCTGTGGAGACATAGAGTGTGGCCCAGAGGATTAATAAAGACCAATGAACACTGACAAATGAAGCTTATTTGTTCTCTTTCTATTATTTACTCTTATTCTTTGAACAGAAAGGCTGCCTAGCATCAGCAGAAGCTGAAGTCTAGAGGGATTTAAGCATTAACCAGACATTGCAGCAAAGAAGGAAAAAAGCAAAAATAAACTCATTGCATAGCACAAATACAACTTTTACAAAGAATTAAAAATGATTATCTATGGAGATTTCACATATATTGGCTTAAAAAATCAGCATGATAAAATTTTCTAATGCACATGTACTGTATTTCTTAACTAAACAAAAACTTTTATATCTGTCTTTAAGCAGCAAAATAATTACATTGAATCTTGTCATCATTTACTAATACTTAATGCCTTTTGCAATGTGTGCTTCGATCAGTAGTAATTTTCAACAATTCATGCTACTTTTTAAAACTCTTTGTTTTCTGAAAAATTAACCCATGATTTCTTTTAAGCTTGTAAACAAATGCTTGTGATATTATTTAGACCTCCCTTTTACGCCAGTCCTCTCTTTCAGAGATTTTAAAACTTGGGTATAAGGAAAGGCTTTAGGGGCTTTCTAAACACATTTTGGGCAAATGGGTAATTTTCTCAGGAACGTTCATACTACTTTCTAGTTCCTCGAAGATGTCTAATGCAAAAACAAAACATCAAGAACATGCTTAAAACATTTAAGTTGATGTACATTTATTTAAAGCACTTGTTCTGAAGATACAAATGTAATGATCTGAAGGGGTATGTACATCCCAATGTTTATAGCAGCAATATCCACAATAGCCAAACTATGGAAAGAGCCAAGGTGTCCACCAACAGATGAATGGAGAAAGAAGATGTGGTGTGTGTATATATATATATATATATATATATATATATATATATATATATATACAGGAATATCATGCAGCCATCAAAAGCCCAGAAATCTTGCCATTTGCAATGACGTGGATGGAACTAGAGGGTATTATTCTAAGAGAACTAAGTCAATCAGAGAAAGACAATTATCATATGATCTCACTGATATGAGGAATTTGAGAAACAAGACAGAGGATCATAGGAGAAGAGAGGAAAAAATGAAACAAGATGAAACCAGAGAGGGAGACAAACCATAAGAGACTCTCAATCTCAGGAAACAAACTGAGGGTTGCTGGAGTGGACGGAGTGGAAGGGATGCGGTGACTGGGTGATGGACACTGGAGAGGGTATGTGCTATGCTATGGTGAGCACTGTGAATTGTGTAAGACTGATGAATCACTGACCTGTACTCCTGAAACAAATAATACATTATATGTTAATAAAAAAAAATAAATGAAGCACTTGGTCTGATGTCCAAAGCAGTGAACTAGAATAACCCACTTGTTTGAGAAGAGAGAAAAGTTCATATTTGCAAAAATAAGTTCTTGTCAATTTAAAATCATTATTATAAGTTAAACAGATGATAGTCTACTCACTGAATTTTTATTCAATATTTGAAAATATCTCAGAAGAACAGAGGCAGGGTGGAGTGTGGGCAAAGTAAAAGCTTTAAACTTTGCTAGGGCCAGCCTTAAACTATGCAAAACACCATGGTCCATCCTTGGGCCAGTTACTTAACCAGACAAATTTTCAGCTTCCTAATCTAAAGAGCATCTATCATAAGACAGATGTAGTACTTCACACATACTAACTATCCAATATATATTAGTCTCAATCTCTTGTTTTCTTTCAATTGCCATAAAAGTACATAGTCTCATTTTTATTTATTTTCTCAGAAGTGACATTTTAGTTACTAGTAACAGAGTGTAGTGACTGCCCCTGTTCTTCTTAGTCTTTAGAAAGGCACAAGTGGCAGGAAAAATGGTCAGTGCAGAAACTCACCAAACCTATTTGTACCTTGGCCAAATCAGTTTTTACAGACTATTGAAAGCAAATCAGTTGGGCATGGCTAAATTTTGTTTACATTCTAGGTACAGCTACACATTGAAAAAGTAGAAGTTTTATTTAGAGGTGACCCTGGAGGTATGCCTCAAGAATCTCTGGTAAAGGAATTGGAATTATGGTAGTTCTGCAATGTAGGTTATTTTCTGGGGCCACAGGCTCAAGTATACTAGGTCAATAGGAGTCCTGAGAAGAAAAGCAAAACTGGAAGTATTACAATCCCAGGTTTCAAGATATTTTACAACTTTGCAGTAATCAAAACAGTATGGTACTAGCACAAGAACAGACACATAGATCAATAGAACAAAATAGAGAGCCCAGGAATAAACCCATGATTATATAGTCAATTAATTTTTGGCAGAGAAGACAAAAATACACACAATGGGAAAAGTCTCTTCAACGAATGGTGTTGGGAAAACTGGACAGCTACATGCAAATGTTGAAGCTAAACCACTTTTACACCAGACACGAAAGTAAACTCAAAATGGATTAAAGACCTAAATGTGATACCTGAAACCATAAAAATCCTAGAAGGGAACACAGGCAATAATTTCTCTGACATCAGCTGTAGCAACATTTTTCTAGATATGTCTCCTGAGGCAAGGGAAACAAAACAAAAACAAACGAACAAAAACTAGTGGGACTATATGAAAATAAAAAGCTTCTGTACAGCAAAGGAAAAACAAAACTAAAAGACCCTTGCAAATGACATATCTGATAAGGAGTTAGTACCCAAAATATATAAAAACCTGATAAAACCCAATACCCCCAAACCCCAAATAATCCAATTAAAAATGGGCAGAAGATGTGAACAGGAAGGTCTCCAAAGAAAATATCCAGATGACCAGCAGACATGTGAAAAGATGCTCAACATCACTCATCAAGAGAGAAATACAAATCAAAACCACTTTGTGGTTTTGTGAAGTGAGATAATCACTTCACACCTTTCAAATGACTAAAGTAAAAAACACAAGAAACAGTAAGTATTAGGAAGGATGTGGAGAAAAAAAGAACCCTCATGCACTGTTGATGGGAATGCAAACTGTACAATCACTGTGAAAAACAGTATGGATGTTCCTCAAAAAATTAAAAAATAGAATTACCATATGACCCAGTAATGCCACTATTGGATATTTACCCAAAGAAAATGAAAAAACTAATTTCAAAAGATATATGCACCCCTATGTTTATAGCAGCATTATTTACAATAGGCAAGATATGGAAGCAACTTAAATGTTCATCAATACATGAATAGATAAAGAAGATGTGCGGTGTGTGTGTGTGTGTGTGTGTGGAATATTATTCAGCCAGAAAAAAAGAATGAAATCTTGCCATTTGCAACAACATATTTGGACCTAAAGAGTATAATGCTAAGTGAAGTAAGTTAGAGAAAAGCAAATACAATATAATTTCACTCATGTGGAATTTAAGAAACAAAACAAACAAAGAAAAAAGACAAACCAAAAAACAGACTCTTACCTATAGGGAGCAAACTGATGGTCACTAGAGAGGAGGTGGGTGGGAGGATGGGTGAAACAGGTGAAGGGGAGTAAGAGTACAGTTATCATGAGGAGCACTGAAAACATACAGAATTGTTGAATCACTAGTTATACACCTGAAACTAATGTAACACTGTATGTTAACTATATTGGGATTAAAATTTTAAAAAATTAAAAATGAACAAAAAAAGTAAAAGGCCCTGGGGATGGGGTGAATGAAAGATCTTTTAAGACTAGGGATGTTCAGTTTTAAAATATTTGATGTTGGATATATAATTGCCACCATTATGCCCTCTTCCCCTCAATTTTACCAAATTTTTAATAAAGTCTTCTGTACTGATAGGCTTTGTAGGACCGACATTTTTATTTAATTTTATCTACCACCCCACCCCTGCACTCCCACCCTCAATCCCAAAATCACAATTCCCATTTTGTCTGGCATGGTGCAGAACAGAAACAGAAAGGGTGGGACTGAGAAGCATTTTAGTAGAAATAGAACTCAGCATAAGGGATAACTATTAAAATATAAGTTGTACAAAAATCTGCAGGGATCTTAGAGTACATTAGAATGTTCACATGTTGCAGAAGAGTATTTTTATTAAATCTTTTGAGATCTTAAATAGCGCGGTGCGCTAGCAGTCATGGTATGATGTTGTGGTGGGCAAAATATGGGTTCCCAAAAATGTCCATGCCCTAGTCGCTGGAACTTGTGAATATGTTACTTTATATAATAAAAGAGAATTAAGATTGAATATGCAATAACATTTGCTTATCAGTTGACCTGGAGATGTGCAGATTATTCTGGATTACCTAGCCCCTGGATGAGTTCCCTCTGGACGAGGTATCTTTCTCTGAACAATTAGATGTGGATAGGAAAGGACCAAGTTATATCCTAGAAGCAAATATACTACTAGTTCAGAAATGGGTATTAAGTTATGGTCATATACTCAGAACTCTGTTATATCAGGGAATTTAAGTTAATAATAAGTAACAGGTTAACTCTCATCTCCCATTCCACGTCTATATGTCTCATTTATCCTTAAAACCCTTATTCGCAAGAACCTTCTCTCCCTGCCATCAGGTTTTCCATTCTTATTCCTGCCCTATGAATCCTGCTAAAAATGGTTAATAAACATAGAGATTGGTGTCACTAAAAATTTATAGTATCTGATTTTTACTTGGCTTACTCTTTCTACCATTTCCCAAAGAGACTATACCAAGCACTTATCCACCACTCACTCCTCAGGATGTCTTTATCCCATTATCTCCGATTTGTGATAAATAGGGTAGAAACTATAAGTTAGGAAGTACCTTAAGGCTCTTTCTTCTCTCCCCACTGTGTGTATCTAGTTCTACAGTCTTTACAGCCTCAGAAAAAAATGGCTTACTTCCCTCTATTCAAATACTATCCATCCATCCATCTGAGCTCTTAAATCAGGCTTTTTTGAAAGATTTTATTTATTTATTTATTTATTTATTTATTTATTTATTTATTTATTTATGAGTGGGGAGAGAGGGAGAGGGAGAGGGAGAGAGAATCTCAGGCAGACTCTGCACTGAGTGTGGAGCCTGATGCGGGGCTTGATCTTATGACCCTGAGATCATGACCTGAGCCGAAAACAAGAGTAGGACACTCAACCACCTCAGCCACCCAGGCACACCTCAAACCAGGCTTTTAAGAGACTGTCCTCTCTCTACTCCATTATCCACTCTTTCCTACCCTGAACCTTGTTACTTCAACTGACTCACACTTCTGAATACAATATGCATAAGAAACTCCCATATTAGAAGATATATAATCTATCCCCCTCTATGTGCATCTTTATTTTTTATAATTAATGACTCAGAAATCTTTATCTTTTGCTAAAATTAGACTAACTGAATTGTAGATAGTTTGAGGAGATTTCTCTCTCATTTCCCACTCCAAAATAAGCGCTAAGTCCTGTCTATACTGCTTTCTACATATCTTCTGATTCTGTACATTTCGACCTCCATGCGCAACTTGATCTAGGCCATCATTTCTCACCTGGACAACTGTAACTGTCCAACTATACCAACAAAAGTGCATCTGTACCTATATACATTTTTCATCTCATTATAATGAATAACTTTGTCTATGTTACTTTCTAACATTAAATTCCATTTTACAGTGGATCCAGCATCCTCTAATTACTCAAGGCCTTTGATCATTTTTAACTCCTGCATTATGAATTTTGCCCTCTTGGCACGATCATTTCCATCAATGTACAAGCAAGCTCTATTATCTTACATTGTAAAAACCAGAAACTCTCTATTGACTCTCCATAACCCTCCAGCCATTGTCCCTATTCTCTCTGAAGAGCAAAACTCTACCTCCACTTCTTTTGGCATTCTCTCTCCTTCCACTTTTTTTAATTCTCTCTTGAACCCACTTCAAACAGGCTTTTGTCTCTACCACATCATCAAACTGTTATGGTCAAGGTCACAAATAATCTACAAGTATAAAATCAAATGGTTTCTTCTCTTCCTCCTTCTATTAATAGCATTTAATATTGTAGTTTTACTCTTTCCTTTTTGAAACATGTTCTTGTTTGATTTGTGGAATATGGGTTTCTCCTCCTGCCAATAACATTAGCTACTCCTGGTCATGCTCCTTTGCCAGATCCTCTTTTTATTTCCAACCACCAAATGTTGGAGTGCTATAGCACTTAGTCCTTGAGTCATCTGCTCAATGTACACTCATTCCCAAGGAAAATGGCCCATCTCCTTGGTTTAAAATACGCTGACAATTCCCAAGTCTCTATTTCCCCAGCCCAGATCTCTCCTCCAAATACAGTCTCATAAATACCATTTTCTACACATAATCTCCACCTGGATGCTTATAGAGATCCCAACAGTAACAGTGAAACACATGATATCACCACCCCTCTTCCTAAAAGGGTCTCTTCAGCATCTCAGCATAGTAGCTCCATCCTTCCAATTGCTAAGGCCAAAAACCTTAGAGCTGTTCTTTCAGTCACGTTAAAGTCAGCAGCAAATCCTCTCAGCTTGCATTCTAAGTATATCCTGAAACAAGTATTCCTCACACCTCCACCATCACTACAACCCTTGTCCAAGCCACCCCTACCTCTGTTCTACTTAAGTGCATTAGTCCTCTAACTGGTATTCCTGCTGTCCTTACCCACATAGTTTATTCACTCCAAGGAGATAGAATTGTGTTTTGAAAATGATATAGATTATGTCATTCCTTTGCTCAAACTTTCCATCTCAGTTGGAATAAAAGTCAAAGCACTTACAATGACTGAGAAGACACTGTGTGATCCAGCTCCCAACCACTTATCTCTGCTTATCTACTTGAGTGATCTTCCTGAATGAAAATCTGTGGGTGTTACTCTACTGCTTTGAATCCTCCAGTGGCTATCCCCATCCCTGCCTTCAAAATAAAACCAGATTCCCTAGAAAAGCATTCAATACTCTTCAGTACTTTCTAGTCTGAGTTCCTGCCATTTCCTTTTCCAAGGGTTCTCTACATCTCAGCTACACTGAACTTCTCTCTTCCTCATTAAATGGCATACCCATGGCTCCATTTTGTTGTTGTTTCTCCAGCTTCCGATAACCTCTGCATAGAATCCCCTTCACCACCTGCCCAAGATGCCCCTCCTTCAACTGAATAACCACTTTATTGGATTCCCTTTAAATTTCTAAAGAATCATAACTTTTATATTCCTTTGGACTATGCTCCGGTAGAATTTTGATTATAGAGTTTATATTTGTTACATCACTTTTTATCACATTGTATTAAATTTTTTAATCTAGTTGCCTCCCTCTCTCTCTGAACAGTGAGCATTTCATATGCTCTTTGCAAGTGATGGGAAGCATATTTTACTTATCCTTAAGCCCTTAGCATTTAGCACAGTGCTTGGCATATGAAAAGTTTTCAAAAACATCGAATGATGTTTTCAACCAATACTAAATGTAAGTATGACTATGTAAGATGAATGGCATTCTTTGAAATGTTAACCATTTAACTATTTGATCATTTAATTTTTGAGCCATTTATTCCAATTTAGCCAAATTAGAATGAAAAGTGGTAATCTAAGAAAATAAAGGTTGAGGGAGTGATTTATACTTTGTTTTGTTTTAATTTTTAATTCATAGCAACCACAAGACAATATCCTTACAAATTGGGTTATTCTTATCCTTAAAAAGTATTCCATTTAGGGGCGCCTGGGTGGCTCAGTCAGTTAAGCATCTGACTCTTGATTTCGACTCAGGTCATGATATCAGGGTCGTGAGATGGAGCCCCATGTGGGGCTCCACTCTCTCCCTCTGACCCCCCTTCACCCTTCTTAAAAAAAACAAAATAGATAGATAGATAATATTCTATGTAATAATTAAGAAAGTAAAATGTCTAAATAAAATCCTCTAGGAGACTATAATACTTTCTTTGCTCTCTTTCTGAGGGTTTGTAATCATCGAACTACTACATAATCTCCAATTCTATTTTCCTTTACTTTAATACAATTCTAAAGCTATACTAGATAACACACACACACACACACACACACACACACACACACACAAAGGAAAAGACCCCAGTACCCAGTGATAGATTACCAGCCTGTTTCCACAATTCTTTTTAGCATAGGAAGGACTTGCCTGCCTTCAAGTATCACAAAAGCATCTCTGTTTCTCTTGCCACAGTGCTTCCCTCTTTATTGTGATAGGCATTAGGTTAATTATGAAAGAGAAAAGGGGGCAAAATTAAAAAAAAAAAGGTTTTCAGCTGATAATGTGGCACGTGCTGCCTCCACGTTGGTGTCATAATGCTTTAAACCATTACTCCTGCCACTTTGGACATTACTGGAGCTACAGTATTTGTGAAGATCATGAAACTGTGTGGGCTAGGTAAACTGTTATCACAGCAGCGGGTATCAAGACTTTCCTTTGTCACCTCTCCATTCGGACTAAGTGCTGCTGCAATCCATGTCCTGTTTTCTTCATTTTCTTCTTTAGCCCCATCTGATACACTCCTTCCATAATAATGTTTTATTTCATTTGGATGACACTTTCCTGTATCTAAAACACTTCCACACAAATTCTCTCATGGGTCTCATGATAACCCTAGGTGGTAGGCTGGGTTGGCATTGCTGCATAAATTTAATAAGACACCAAGGTACTGTTTGTAACTATCATGTATTAAAAACCTTCTTGATACCAGACACTTTAATAGACACTTTATACTTTACTTAGTCTCATAAACACATATTTTATAGCTGAAGACATAAAATCTAAGAAACATGTCCAAGGTCAAACAGTAAAATAGTGGCAAAACAGAGCTTTTTATGGCAATATGTATTATAGACGCATGTACATACATATATGTATATGTGAATATTATATATGCACATGCTGGTGTGTGTCTCTTTGTATGAATATATATTTACTCTGGGTCCCGTGTAAAGGCCTTTCTGGGGCTTTTTAAAAAAATTCCTAGCTCAGCACCCTTTTACTCTGTCAGAGGTAGAAGGCAGTTAGCGTTGACTTCTGGTAAAATATATTCCATGAAGTGAGATTCAGGAGAAGGCAAAACAAGGCATTTCCTTTCAGGAGGTCATCAGTCAGGAAAAGGTTTTATGGTGAAAGATATTTAAAAAAGAGTATGCCGTGCCCTTTTCATCTGACATAGTCTCATTTCTGTTAATTCAAGAAGTGACTCAGCTCTCAGGTAGGGAAACCCTGGCTTCTTCAAAGTTACAGACAGCTAGAGCTCAGGAACAGAACTGCTAAATTTACTAAATTGGCTAGAAAGCTTCCAGAGTTTTCTAAGACCTACCTGTCTGCTCTGCCTAGGTCTTTTCCTGCTGTAACGCTAATAGACAGGACAGCTGAGAATGAAGAATGAAAGCAGATCTCTTCTGACTAAGACTTAGAAAGTTAGCAAGTGACATAAATAGTCTTCCATTCCTTTGCAACTCAAAAAATATTCACAATGTCCACTGAAGCTAAGAGTGCTTAGTGCTGAGGGACTTTTGATATTTGTGGCAAGGGGTAGAGAGATTATTCTGACATCATATTTAATGGTAATCATAGAGAAGCCTGCCTGTCTACTGAAGTGTGGCTTTAGGTTACTGGGTGGTCCCTGTTAAAGAATCTGCATGTCCCAGAGTTCTTCATCCAACAAAACAAGATGAGAAATTCACTAGGAACCCAAGATTATATATATATACACATATATATGTGTATATATATATATAATATTACATCTATATTATATATATTATGTATATATTATATTATTTCCATATATTATACATTCCCCATAATATATATGGAATAATATATTCCATAAAATGTATTACATATATTTCCATATATATAATATAGAAAAATCCATTCAGCTCAGACATTTTCAACAACCATATCTGCACAAAAATATTCTGAAAGACAGAAAAATTAGCTTATATTGTTTTATTGTATTAAACATTCATTTGTTTATTCATTAGTATTAGTATTGTTTTGCCATTTGGTTATTATAGTCCATATTCCTCATTTAGTTTGACATTTTATGAAAAAAATTTAGAACTCTTTTGGTACTAGAGACTAGTATTTAAAATGCTTTAGATAGCATATTAAAAGTCATATCATCTCATTGTTACAATTTCCCCTCCAAGGTTTTTGATATTCCGGAACACTAAATTTCCACTAGGTCTAGATGAATTTCAAATTAAATAAGAGTAATATGGACAATTTTCTAAACTTTTGATAAATTGGCATTTTTTGTAATTGAATATGATCCAGGGTCAAACTTGTATTGCCTAAGAGAAATGGTATAATTGTGATGCATTCTGTTGCTTTTTTTTTTTTAAGATTTTATTTATTTATTTGACAGACAGAGACAGTGAGAGAGGGAATACAAGCAGGGGGGAGTGGGAGAGGAAGAAGCAGGCTCCCCGAGGAGCAGGGAGCCCCATGCGGGGCTTGATCTCAGGACCCTGAGATCATGACCTGAGCCAAAGGCAGACGCTTACCCGACTGAGCTACCCAGGTGTCCACATTCTGTTGCTTTTACAAAGAATTTTAATTATTTATTCTTGCAAACATTCAATGTTTCTTCTCAGTTCTGTATAAACCCTGGATTGTAGGGTTCTGTACAAAACCCACTCATTTTAAAGACAGTCCCCCTTTTAAGTAATTCAAATAGGAATGCTTAACTTATTCTACAAGTGGCTTTATATATTCTGAAAAGACACTGATTGCACTGAACAAATAATCTTTGTCTTTTAGAGGGAGTGATTAAGATAAGTAAGTAAAATAGACATAGCCATTTAATCACCAATAAAAATAGTTGCCCACATTCTGAGTCACTGTCCACCACCTCCCCTACATATATCCTAGTGAATTAACAAGTAAAATAATACTGGCAACTCAGTGTAAAGAGGTTTTCCAAAATTCCATGCCATGGACAATGTTTTAGCTAATGGCCAGGTCTACAGACACCAGGGAAGTAGTAATGCTTCTGTGGCTTCTCCACTCAAGAGATTGGCCCTACTGATAAATGGTTATCCCCATTATCTCTTTCAATATAATGGGCTTTCTCCCATCAAATACCATTTAAAATATATTACTTCAGTGAGGAACTAAATCACAATTAACACCAAGTGCATTATCAAATTACGGTTTATCAACTATAGTTTTAAAGGCATGTATTAAGGTCATATACTAGACCATGCTCTGTAAAAGCTTATCAACTACAGGAAAACAGGACCAGAGGCTGACTGGTGCAGGAGGAGAAGCAGAAAAATGAAGACAAATCTAGATTTAACAGCACAGCCCTGGAAGGCTAAGAGTTCACTCAGAATATAAGCTAATAACTGATTCTGGAACATGGAGAGAACAGAGCAGAGGTAGTAGTGAAGGTAAAGTAGATGAATAGCAATCACCAATTCAATTAGTCAATGAAATATTTATTAAGGGTCTATCAGTATAGCCTACTTGGTCTTGAATATGTACAAAATTTGAACAAATAGGAGACTGTGTATCCACAAAGAGTTTGGTTTATGACATAGCCTTAGGATGATTATATACAGGTGAGACAACTGTAACAAGTTCCTAGTGGTATATTCAATAATAAAATTCTTTGGATGGAATCCAAGGAAGATTTGCCCTTGCTGAATCATAGCTTCTCACTTGTTAGAGAGAAGCTCCAGTACTTTGAAAATGCACTTAGTCACTCAAAAATTAAACAGAAGAGCCCTGACAGCTTCATGAGCCACCAAACATGAATTTTAGTATTAGCACTTTTCTTACATTAATCTCAAAAATTTTGTATATTATAGAATTGTTTTACAAAAATGCAATTTTATATTTTGCCATCAGTTCTCATGATAAACAAGAAATTATGCTTGAAATTTTGCTGATGTATTTATTTTAGAGATCTTAAAACATTCTTCACTACAGTACATTTAATCTGAGGATTCATAAATGTTTTCCAGTTTAATCCAAAACAAATGGTCTGCTTCTATTTTATTAACATTATGAAGCATGTTAATGATTCTGTTCCCTTCTTTGCTCTCAGAACTAGTAGGTAACTCAGAAACAAATTTTCTTCACACCTATTGTTATACAGGACAATATGGCATGCATTTTTGTGCATTCACCTTGTCCATAATTTTGTTTCTTATCCCTAGTTTTTTTCTTTTTACTGCAATAATTTTCTCTTTCATTTTTTATCCTGATATATATTATTTGTTCTGCTATGCCCATTTTATCCTGATATATAATTATCACATACAAATAAATGTATGCATACTCTGTTCATTTAATATATATAATTTTTGACATTAATAGAAGAAAAATATAAATACTAAGACTCCCATTCAAGATCAGCAGCTTGTGAATTTGCTTATAACGGTCAGTTTAGCTTTTGATTTACTAAACTGTGTATGTACGTGTATGTGTACATGTATGTATATACATATATACACGTGATAAATAGAAAGAAAATACATATGTATTTTATATATATATATATATATACACATCTCAATCACCTCATACCTTTTTGAAAGCAAGACAAGTAGTTCTTAATTTTTTTTTAATAATTCCTTACAAGTAATACCACAGTCAGTATTAGATGACTATTAGGTAAAATGCAGGAGTATAAAGATGTTTCTCATTAATTTAGTAATAATAATTTCTGTTAAATAAATTATACACATACCAAACAGGAACAATGAAGGAGCCTCCCTTTTTCACATTGGAGAGTGAAGGTGGGATTTTCTTATCATTGTTTCTTATGGAAGACAAAAGTACTTTTACCTCACAGATTTTATTTAATCTCTTAATACCTTTCATGTTTGCTAATGCTTTATTAAATATAACAGTAACTGCCATCATATAGCAAGATTCATTTTAAGTGAACTTCCAAACACAAAAGTTATTTTATTTATTCTAATTTTTCTCCTTATCCTAATCTGAAGATAGTGTCTGAAATAATATAACTAATCCCTTGGAAAATAAGATTTTGTGTTTAAAGATTCTGTTGACTGTTCCTTTACCTACTGACATAATTATGGTAGAAGATTTGAAAAATATAAAAATATATAAAATATTTAATTGCTATTATGGTACTTTTTATAAATATATGTTGTGTCAATTAGGCCAAGCAAGATTATGCCATGCTAACAAAGAACTGCAGAATTTCAGTGGTCTCAACCAACCAAAGTTTAGTTTTCATATGCTCTATGTCCAATGCAGGTCATCTGGGATCTCTGTTCAGTATAATTATTAAGGACTCAGGTTGATTGGTGTTCTGTCTTAGTCTATGTTATGCCACAAGGAAGCCAGGAGCCACATAGAGTTACTGAACATTTGAAATGTGGCAAGTTCAAATTGAAATATGCTATAAATGTGAAATACATATCAGATACTGATGACCTAATGCTAAAAAATAAATGAAAATATCTCAATAATTATTACATTGGTTACATGTTGAAATATTTGAGATATATAAGTTAAATAAAATATATTATCAAAATTAATGTCACCGTTTTCTTTTTCCTTTTAGAATGTCACTACTAAAACTTTCAAATTACACATATGGCTCACATTATATGCCATTTGGGTAGTGATTATTTACACATTGTTTCCATAATTGTCACAGCAGGACAAAGAGAATGTAGTAAATCATGAACCAGTTCAAGTTTTCACCTGGAAACAACACTCATCATTTGCACTAGCATTTCATTGGCCAAAGAAATTCATAAGGCCATGAATAATTTCAAGGAGTTGGAAAAATTGAGAAAACTAGACCTACCATGTGCTTAGTAGGAGAATAACTTTGAACATGACTACAATATATATCCTCATAAATATATATACTTAAATCTGTGCATACAACTTTGTAAGCATATTAACCAAAAATACTTTTTTAAAATTCTGTTTTAATTGCTTCAGTGCTCACCATAATATTCTTATCCTTGATTGCCTAGCTTTGATTGATACTTAACCAGTAAACTAGAGTACTCCCTCAATTAATTTTATAAACAGCATTATATAGAGGGTCCTTATAGGGAGAACAAACACCAACAAAATTCTTTTCTTAATGCTCCTGAAAAATGAGAGAGATAGGAAAAGTGAGAGAGAGAAAATGAGAAGAGAAAATTAAGATCCATTCAGGACAGAAGAAAGTAACTTTGGGGGAGGGGTTACTGATCAAATCACTCTTCAAAAGAAAAGGAGAGAACATCCTAAGAATTGTGATGAGCAAAAATTTTCTACTACATTACATTAGTAACCTAATTTTCTCCTTCGATGATAGGAATTTTAAATTGTTCTTTTAATTCATAAGGTTTGCCAGGTGTGCCATAGGCTAAATCCATTTTCATTTATTCTGCCTCATAATGTAGTAAAGCCTCTCAGTCTCTTCTCTCAGCTCCAGAAGTGTATCTTACAATTTGTCTGTATTTCCTCTCTTGTAATTGTTAAGTTTTCTTCCTTAGGAACACCTAAAATTATTAGATTATCTCTCTGTTCTTTATCTTTATGTGTGTATGTATATGTGTGTGTATGTGTGTGTGTGTACATATACACAGGCGCACAAAAGCATATGCTATCTTCATGCATCTTTACTTTCTCCCCATTTAGATAGAAATTTTTGTAATCATCTGCCATAACCTGAATTTAGTCTTCTACAATTCCAATTCCATTTTCTATTGCTTGCAATATTGATTTTAATTATTCAATTGTTCTCTTTATTTTCTTACACTTGAAAATTTTTTAAGCCAGTTTCCCTCTTATTTTAAACTCTTCTCTCCAAATGGCTTTCTGTGTTTTTGTTTAGAGCAGCACTATCTGCTACAACTATTCTGTCCAATGTGCTAGCCACTAGCCACACGTGACCATATGTGACTGAGAGGTGACTAGTGAAACTGAGGAAATGAATTTTTAATTTTATTTTTTTAATTTCCTTTAATTTTAATTTCAATAACCACATATAGACATCATGAACATAGAATACATGCTTTCTCAAATATTAATGTTGGAAAATACTTGCTTTGAGCTCCTTTAATACGTTGTCTTCAGAGCTATGCACTTACATTGTTCTGGATGATATTACTATCATCTGTTATATTTTGTTGTAGCCTCTATATTGGATATTTCCATATAATCATCTTGGAATGAAGAAGAGGCTTCCAGATCTGGTATTTCCTAAGAGACAAGTCTATAAATTATTACTATTTTTTACTTTGTATACTCTCTTCTAATAAGAGTGTGGGAATCCCCTCAGACTTACAGTGATATCTATAACTGGGACATTACCTAATCCAGTTTCCAATGTCTAGAACATGTGTTCATTTGGTATGCTCTAATGAAATAGGTCAGTGTCTTTTTTTAACTCCACTATCTGGTCACTGATGCTCAAACTCAGTGAAATACATGCAAATTTATAATTTCTAACATAGACTCTTCTACTCCTCTCTAGAGTAATTAACATATTGGGATTAAACTTCCCAGAGTACAGTGTGTCATTCTGGCTCACCTCCCCATCTCCACATCCCTACTACCTGCTTTGCTATTTTCTAGGAGTTGGTATCCTAATGGTTTCTGAGTTATTTTTGGACATGACCCTAGTAGTTAGTCCTGCCTTCTGATATGACAAGTTGTTCAAAATTCATATTGGGCATATCTTGCCCCAGACTTAGAATCACTAATTCTTCAAGGAGCTCTGATTTATTTTAGTGGAAAATTAAGTTAGGAGTGCTCATTGCTATTGCACCAGCTCTGTTCCCTCGGCCTTTTCAGTAGACAGAACAGGAAATAACTATTTATTTGCTTTATTCCATATTGCTGACACAATAGTCATCACAACAGCCAATACTGTCATCAACAATAATACTACTGAAATATTTGGGGCACCTGAGTGGCTCAGTAGGTTAAGCTTCTGCCTTCAGCTCAGGTCATGATCCCAGGGTCCTGGGATTGAGCCCTGCAATGGGCTCTATGCTCAGTGGGGAGTCTGCTTCATGCTCTCTCTCTCAGATAAACAAATAAAAATCTTTTAAAAAATTAAAAAAATTACTAAAATTTGATTTTGGGGGGATGTTCTTTTTGACAATAAAATATCCTACCAGGTGCAGCCACTCTAGAAAACAGTATGAAGTTTCCTCAAAAGGTTGAAAATAGAGCTACCTTAAGACCCAGCAATTGCACTACTGGGTATTTACCCCAAAGATACAAATGTAGTGATCCGAAGGGGTATGTGCACCCCAATGTTTATAGCAGCAATGTCCACAATAGCCAAACTATGGAAAGAGCCAATATGTCCACCAACAGATGAATGGATAAAGAAGATGTGGAGTATATATACAATGGAATATTATGCAGCCATCAAAAAACCCTGAAATCTTGTCATTTGCAATGACATGGATGGAACTAGATGGTATTATGCTAAGAGAAATAAGTCAATCAGAGAAAGATAAGTATCATATGATCCCACTGATATGAGGAATTCTTAGTCTCAGGAAATTGAGGGTTGCTGGAGTGGTGGGGGTGGGAGGGATGGAGTGGCTGGGTGATAGACACTGGGGAGGGTACGTGCTAAGGTGAGTGCTGTGAACTGTGTAAGACTGATGAATCACAGACCTGTACCTCTGACACAAATAATACATTATATGTTAAAAAAAAAAAAAAGAAGATAGTAGGAAGGGAAAAATGAAGGGGGAGACGAACCATGAGAGACTATGGACTCTGAGAAATAAACTGAGGGTTCTAGAGGGGAGGGGGTGGGGGGATGGGTTAGCCTGGTGATGGGTATTAAGGAGGGCACGTATTGAATGGAGCACTGAGTGTTATACACACACACAATGAATCATGGAACACTACATCAAAAACTAATTTTGTATGGTGATTAACATGATAAAATAAAATTAAAAAAAAAAGATACCCTACCAGGACTGAATAGTCATCTTTTTTCATTTTAAATTTACTTAGAACAACCCTACGAGGCTATTTTACCACTAGGTACAAATCTAAGTCTATGTGTTTTGTTTTATTTTCCATTCTTAGTTATTTTAAATTTTTATATTATTTTTTAATTATGTAAAACACAGCACCTTAAGAAAAAGAGAAATCTGTAAGTCTACACACATAAATCAGTAAATGAATAAATAAATGGAAAGAAAACCTTCAAAACTTCCTTACAGTAGAATGCCAACTAATAATGCAGAAATAATGATGGAACCAGAAAATGAGTATTTGACACCATTACAATAATAATTAACTCATGCATACAATACCAATGGATGCTAAAACTTGTGGGTGGAAGTAGGATGAGAAATAGGACTTTGCATAGT